>NW_024704744.1:52094485-52377081 GCF_018977255.1 Callorhinchus milii
TCCCGTACTTGGGGCTGAACCATAACACATATCCCACAGAAAAGCCTGTATACACCATGTTCTGCGATAAGAAAGCAGAACCTTGTCCTTTTGCAAATAATAAGCACATTGTAAAAAAATAAAATTGTGATCGGGAATAAAATCAGTTACAGGCAATAAAAACGATTCTTCTCAGGACATTGTTTATTTTGGCGCATTGTATATTGTATAAACCACAAAGCAATAAAAGCTTTGCCACATCTAGCTGTGGCTGCTCCTTATAATGCTGGGTGCTACACACAATCCAATTGCTGTGAGGAGATAAGGAATCCCACACTAATTCTCACCTAGATCATCAGGAACCTCCTTCCGGTTAACCATCTACATTCAGGAATGTTAGCACTGCTGAAACCCATCATCCACAAAATATACCCCTGGTCATTAGTTCCGGGGGTAATAATCCCTTTAAAATAATAATAATAAGGTCACTCAATCCACGATTGTTTGTGGGACACTGTGTCGCAATTGGCTGCCACATTTCGTCCACAAAATATACAATCAATTCACTCTACAATATAATCTGTGTGCTCTTTGAGACATCTCAACGATGTAATAAGGCACTATATCAAATGCAAGGATTATTATTATAATTATTATCTGAATTATATTCTGCCTGTGAGAACGAGATTGATTTTCAGCCACGTAAAATACATCAAAACCAGTTTTGGTCTCCTTGTTCAGTTTTGGTCTCCTTATTTAAGGAAGGATGTACTTGCCTTGGAGGGGGTGCAGCGTAGATTTACTAGGTTAGTACCAGGGCTGAAGGGGATGAGTTACGAGGATAGGCTGACCGATTTGGGCCTATATTCTCTAGAATATAGAAGAATTAGAGGGGATCTTATAGAAACCTATAAGATCATCAAAGGGCATGATAGAGTAGATAGTGGGAGATTGTTTCCCCTGGTTGGAGAAACTAAAACCAGGGGTCACAACCTTAAAATCAGAGGCCAGCCCTTTCGCACTGAGTTGAGGAAGAACTTCTTCACTCAAAGGGTGGTGAATGTATGGAACTCACTACCCCAAAGGGCTGTTGACGCTCAGTCCTTGAACATATTCAAGACTGAGATAGATAGATTACTTATTGCAAAAGGGATTAAGGGATATGGGGATAAGGCAGGGTCAGGTTATTAGTTGGAGTTAGATTAAAAGATCAGCCATGATTGAATGGGGGGACAGGCTCGAAGGGCTGAATGGCCTACTCCTGCTCCTACATGTTATGTTATGTTAGGAAGCATAATTATGAATAATTAATGGCTTCCTTACCCCCTGCCCCCTCCTCAGATCCTACCCCAAGTCTGCTAGGGCTGCTTCTCACAAACCACCACCTTACATAGGCACATCAAAGTGTTCCACACTGTGCTCCAACCTTATCCCACAGAAACACCCCTCGCCAACTATAAACAATCACCATTGTATACAGGATAATGTAGAGGCCTTGATATATGTCTGCACATACATACCTGCAAATACCATGTGTCAGGGCTCGCGATGACGTGAAAAATTTCATGAAAGAGTTACAAATGATAAAGGGAAACATATTCAGGATTAAGCAGGGTATGATAGTCCGACTGGATATGTGTTCAGTTGATTTAATTTTCCACGTACAGTGATGGCATTATGTTGCAATTTATATCGCCAATTGTAAAATGTTACATCAAACAGCATTAAGAAAGCTGTTTTTTTATTTGCTTTGTTATTAATCGGACTGGGATTGCATTATAGGAATGGGCAAATACATTTGAATATTAAAAGAAGTCACAAGTATTTACTTGCCTGAGCTATCAGAGAAAAATGTGGAGGGCTTAAATCTCTCTGAAGTAGGGTGTTGTTTTGCAAATCATTCATAAATAATAAAATAATAATCTTTGCATTTTGATCATAATAATCCTTGCATTTGATATAGCACCTTAACATTATTGGATATACTACATAGGTAGTTCGGGACATATGTGTATGCAACCGCCAGGAAGATGGAAGGTGAACTAGAGGAACCTAGGTTTTTTTTCCCGCCTCGCATTTATGTTCTTATGTTGTTGAGACGTCTCAAAACGCTTCACAGGATATACTTTAAAGTGGATTGACTGCATATTTTGTGGGCGAAACGGGCAACCAATTTTACACCCAGCTGTGTCCCACAAGCAGGCATGGAGTGAGTGATTAATTTTGGGGGGGAATTGTTGGCCAGGACAGGTCACCAGGAGGGAGAAACTTCCTTATCTTTTCGACTAGTGCCCTGGGACCCTTAACATCCAGTGATTAACAGATGAAGTATAATCCCAGATTTCACTGGAGATGGTGTTAGGAAGGTTTTCCAGCAGTGATGACCTGGTCTTAATGTGTTTTGAGGGCTCCTGAGAGACAGAGCAATGATCCTACTGGTGACAGTGAGAGCCCCAGCTGACGTCAGCTCAGCACTCACACAACCTCCTCCCTGCCTGCTCCTCCCTGCCTGCTCCCACTGCCTGCTCCTCCCTGCCTGCTCTCACTCACTCCATCCTGCACTTCGCAACTGCCGCCTGCAACACCGAGCCGGAGCCCTGTGCCATCCTCCCCTGTCTCCAGAGACAGACTCACCCTGACAACTCCATCCCTCCAGCAACAGGAGAGAGAGAGAGAGCATCGCCTGCCTTCCTGCCTTCACTGGTGAGTGCACAAGTACATCACTGCTTCCCTTGTGGGAGCGCTTAGTGAGAACTTCGTCTGCAATGCAACATTGTCTGATAATAAAACGTACAGTTGTAGTCAGTCCAGTCTGGTCTAGTCTGTGGCTGTTATGTCGCTCTGTCAATCCCATAGACTCTGCAATGTTCAGCACCATGGTCAGGGCTGAATTCTCACATCTCGTTGGAGTCCTGTAGCTCAGTGGTTAGAGCACTCGCTTTGCAAGTGAGAGACCTGAGTTCAATTCCAGGCAGAGGGCGAAACCTTGGGCAAGTTTCCTTACTCCGATAAATTGGTCATTTTCAATCCACGACTGTTTGTGGGACATTGCTGTGCGCAATTGGCTGCCGCGTTCGCCCACAAATATACAGTCAATTCACTTTACAGTGTATTCTGTGAAGCGCTTTGGGACTTCCTCCCGACGTGAAAAGCGCTATATCAAATGCAAGGATTATTATTATTATTATTGACTTCCCATTCACCCTCCCTGCCTGTCCCCCGCTCTGACCTGCTTTTCACCCTTTATTTTAAGTGTTTTTTTTTCCTTTTTATTTAAACCTCCCGCTGACAGCTGCCACCTTTCCTGTGTTGGCCACATTGTCTGTATATCTCACCCTCTCCTGAACAGTCCTTGTATTCAGAAACCCATCCTCACAACACAACCCAATGCTTGTAGGGTTAGTTTATTGCTGCCGAGTGAGATTGTGAGACCAGGGAACCGTATGTATTTTACCCAGATGTGTGTGTGTGGCTGAGCCTCTCTGATGTGATGTGTTGTGAATTGCAGAAACCTCCTCACCAACCAGACGTGATGGATGAAAGTTCAGGAGTGAGAGAAGCTGCCAATCTCTCCAGTTGGCTGGAACCACTGGGTGACAACACTTCCTTACGGCTGGATTCCCAGCAGCCGCCGCTGTTGGTGGATCCTTGGGATATAATATTGTGTATCTCGGGGACTCTCGTTGCCTGTGAAAATGCCATCGTTGTAGCGATTGTTTTCTACACCCCAACATTAAGATCTCCAATGTTCTTACTGATTGGGAGCCTGGCTACGGCAGATCTGCTGGCGGGGATTGGCTTGATCATGAATTTCTTATTTCGCTATTTAATTCACTCAGACACCATTAACCTGATCACTGTGGGCTTCATGGTGGCCTCTTTCTGCGCCTCAGTCAGCAGCCTGTTGGCCATAACCATTGATCGCTACCTCTCCCTGTATAACGCTCTCACCTACTATTCCGAGAGGACAATTACCTACATTTACCTGATGCTCGCCATCACTTGGGGTGTCTCTATCTGCCTGGGGTTACTCCCCATCCTGGGATGGAACTGTCTAGAAGACACATCTACCTGCAGCATCGTGAAACCTCTGACTTCCAGCAACCTGACCGTCCTCTCCACCTCCTTCCTGTTGATTTTTATCATCATGTTGTACCTTTATATTAAAATTTGTAAGATAGTGTGTCGCCACGCGCACCAGATCGCCCTACAACATCACTTTTTAGCAACATCTTACTATGTGACCACAAAGAAAGGCATCTACACTCTGGCCATCATCTTAGGGACTTTTGGGACAAGCTGGCTGCCTTTTGCCATTTACTGCCTGATTGGGGATCACGCCTTTCCTTCAGTGTACACTTACGCTACCCTCCTCCCAGCCACCTACAACTCTATGATCAACCCCATCATCTATGCCTTCAAGAACCCAGAGATCCAGAAAGCTACCCGGTCTCTCTTTTGTGGCTGTTTTCAGTCCAATGCTTCCTTTCATTCCAGGTCCCCCAGTGAAGTCTAGCCACGAGTTTGCTGGAAAGAAAACAAAAACTGACAGATGTGTGTGAACTAGCCTTGGGTACTGACTGGTACTTTAATCAGCTCCCAATTCCGGGAGGAAAACATAGAAACTTCTACAATGCAATTCATCTCAAGAAAAAAAATGCTCTCCAATGATTCAGCTATTGTAAAGAATCTTAAGCCAGAACTACAGAACAAAGTATTGAATGAACTGTGCACTTTATTTCTGGGTGATTTATTGACTACCCATGCAGGTAAAACAAGCATCTGTATTGTAAATGTTTACTATAATATATTCTATTTTGTGGTATATGATCATCGTGAATTCGGGTGAATATTTTGTCATAATGTAAAAAATAAACTTTTTTTTACAAATAACACAAGAATTTGCTCATTTATTCTTTCCGTGTTACCGAAATTATCTGAAAAAATCAACAAAGAGACAGAGAAGTTAAACATAATGCAATACATTTAAAAAGCAATACCCAATCTCCAGCAACACATGTACAAGTGATGATTAAACTTCTGATTTAACGGTTAGTAATCTTCACAGATTTTCGTGTGTTCCAGTAAAAATCTCCCTGACAAGGATTACATGTGGGTGAATGTGCAGAAAGTGTTACCTGAAGCCAGACACGTGTGAAGGAATAACAAACAATGCATGTGTCTGTGACTAAACCTCTAATCATTATATTGCAACAACCATGCAATTATTGGGTGAAGCGGATGGATAGCTTATCGACTATTTATCGACAGTATTTGGTGTAAAATCGGGCATGAGAGTGTTGCAAGACAAGTAAGGGGAGAGTTATTGATGCTGACGTTAATGTGGCTGTCAATGTCCAGGCAGCAGGCAGACAGTCTCCCCCCTCAGACATGTATGTGCCTGAGCTGCCACTGACTGGAACTTTACTCTCCTCCTCACAAATGTCTCGCCTCAGTGTAAAGACATCTATCTACCTGTGACGAGGCATCCTCCAGCTCCACCACGAACGAATCTGGTCGTCCCTACTGTCTCAATAACAGACAGAGAAAGACAAACCCAGATGTAGAAGCAGGCATGGCTGTGTTTTATTTTAAGACCAAGGTGCATAAAATCGGATGCATCACTTAAAAAATAAAAACCAGTGAATCTCTCTCCAAGTGAATGGTGTGGAGGTGGGGAGGGGGGGGTGGGGGGGTACGTGCGGAATTACCCCTGTCAGTGGCTGCTAACCAGCAACGTGCAGTATTTATTTTCAGCCTCACAGAAGATAATCCTCTTCATTTGCAATGGCTATTAACTGGTACTATCACCTGTAAAGCTGATCAGAACATCGGTCAAACACACTCAGGGGCGAATAATCTCTTCCCCACAGAAAGCATCGGCACTGTTTGACCCCCCTCCACTCCTGGATGATGGTGTGTGTGTGTGCAAAGGCTCATCAGCCGGTCGAGCTTGGTGACAATAAACCTTAGGTTTTATTCAGGTCTTTCACATCATGAGGATGCCTAATGCTGCTTTACAAGGTTCATGGTAAAATGCAGCCATTGCACAGCAATTTGTGAACAGCAACTTCCCACAAATAACAATGTAGTGAATAACTATTGAACACGATGACGGAAGCACTGGCGGCAGGAGAAGAAGCTTCATATTATTAATAATAATAATCCTTGCATTTGATATAGCGCCTTATCACGTTGTTGGGACATCTCAAAGCGTTTCACAGAATATATTATAAAGTGAATTGACTATTTTCTTGTGGGTGAAATGCGACAGCCAATTGCGTACAGCAGTGCCCCACAAACAGTCATGGATTGAGTAACCACATTTTTTTGAAGGGTTTATTACACCCGGAAAGCATTTCGCCAATGGAGTAACAAGAGGGTTCCTCCTTACTGCTAGGTAAACAGAGGCGTGTGGAGGAAGGAAACTTGCCTAACACTTTGCCCTGCCGGGAATCAAACCCAGGCTCTCTCGCTCATACTATAAAGTGTTGTGAATGTGTGTTTAGGGAATTTGTACCAGAAGAAATATAAACAATGCACTTTTGACTAATTTGACTAAGGTTCATGCATAATACCTGCAACTGAGGCTATTTTGTCTGTAAATTTTGTCTGTAAATTCACTGGAAAGGATGGCCTCAAAAAGATTCAGACTCCAGTTTTAACCTCAATGAGGATTACCAGGGATGTTTGCAGTATTTAGGTTTAATCCTTTTAGAACAAAAGGAGCATGTCCACTAGCAGGGACAAGGTTAAAGTCAATTGTTTGCTGGGTGTGTTAGCAAAAGGTTATATGGGATTGGAATCAGAGGTCCAACAAGTCTGGTGTCCCATGTCTGTCAGCAAGTTCGACCGAACTTTGATGTTGTCAGTAGTGAATAAATGAGGAAAGAGGAAAGACGAGAGGACCATTCAGAAGAGGGACGACCATAATAGCATGGATAAAGAGACATACAAAGCTTGCGAGAGAGAAAAATAAGTTGGAGATCAGAGGTGAGGAAAGGTCGGCCTACTAAAGTTGTAGAGGGTGTTATTTACAGGATTCTCACTTCCCTTTTTACCACGTTCAGTATTTTATAGACTATGATCTTTTAGGCCTTTAGGCCGTCAGCCTGGCTCAATTGGTAGCACTTTGCCTCTGAGTCAAAAGGTTGTGGGTTGAAGCCTCCATGCCAGGACTATACAGTCTACGCTGACATTGCAGAGCTGGGGAGTGCTGCATTGTGAGAGGTGCCGTCCTTTGGATGAAATGTTAAACTGAGGTCCCATCTGTAAAAATCCCATGACACTATTCAAAAAGAGAAAGGAGTTTCTCCTGGTGTACTGGTCAACAATTCTTCCCAAATAAAATTGGTCACTCACTTCATGGCTGTTTGAGGGACATTGCAGTGTCCAAATGGGCTGCCGTGTTCGCCCACAAAAATACACAGGTGCACCACTTTAGAGTATATCCTGTGAAGTGCTTTGAGATGTTTTGATAACACAATATATCAAATGCAAGGATTATTATTATATTGTACAGAGGTTGAAGGAAAACATTCTCATGTTATATAGATATTTGGTTCAAGGGATACAGTAACAGATGGACAAAGTGACCATCTGCTTAAATAGAATTCAATTAGTCTTATTGCTACTATTGTCAGTACCTTTTCAGTCACCGTTTGTTCAGAGTGACTCTTCTTTATTTGATTGCATTTTATGTTGAGTGTGATTTTATTTGTTGCTTCTACACAGCCATTTACAGGGAAATGGTTTTAAATCTATCAGTTTTACACCGAATGTTTGCCTGTTCAATCTTACAGTATTAATAAATAACAGAATCACAATATTTTCATTCATATACACAATAGTGAATGGGCTACATACATATAACTAAATGAACAAACGCACGTGTTCTCCCAGTCTTATGGACATGTGAGTGCAGCATTATCCATTCGGTTCTCTCTTTAAATTTTTTTTGAAAGAAGATAGAACTTGATGAAAGCTGTGCTGAGTGGAGTGGTTCATATTCTAAAAGCATTGCACCAAAGAAACCATGACCCTCCTGCTGAACCGCTAACATTTAGTACATGTAGTACAGGCACTGAATTTACAACAAAAGAAAATAATATTGGATCCAAATGGCAGAGAACAAACTTATTGCTAAGGAAAATCGTCTTGTTATACATAAATGTGGTGATTACAGAACACTGAAAGATTATAGTAAAGTGCTTCACACAGATTATTAGAGTGGGTCATGGCACGGATGTGGGGTAGAAAGGATAATTGAGAGTCAAACAAGATGCCAAGGTTCCAGACTGGCTCAATGAGGTGGAGTGTGCATCCTTGGATGGTTATGCTATCACAGGAACGTTTCCACTTTGAATCCTCACAAAATAACCACACTGCTTAAGAATTTGCGCTAATTAGATGCCTACATTATTTTGAATGTAAATCAGAGTGAAACCCTCTACTGGGTTAGAATTTATTTCCTTTCCTCTTCACATATAGAAGCGAGCGGGATCGATGAGCCTAAATGCCCAAATAAAAAAAAATCTGTGAAAGAAAGAGTGAGACTGGAGACAGCAGCGAGAGCTGATGTGGAGGAGACTGATGGAGCCTCTGAAGTGTTAGGATGAGGATTTCAGCACGGGAGCTCAGGAAATATGTAAATAACTTATGAACACATCTATTCTCCTATACAATAAAATTGTCCAGAAAATATCAGTAGACACTTGCTCCCTTGCAATGAGTAGAAGCCTGTATTGACGTGCATGTTAACAACAACAACTTGCACTTATATAGCATCCTTCATGCAGGGCAGCGTCTTGGAGCACTTGACAGTGGTGTAGTCTGATGCTGAGCCAGGGGAGAGGGAGGTGGGAGGTGACTGTAAGCACGATCAAAAAGGAAGGTCTTTAGATGGGATTTGAAGATGGGGAGGGAGGAGGCAAGCTGGAGGGATTGAGGGAGAGAGTTCCAGAGTTTTGGGGTAGTGGCTGAAGGCACGGCCACTGATGGTGGAGTGAAGGGGACGAGGGACAAACAGGAGGCTGGAGCCAACCGAGCGGGGGCAGTGAGTGGTGGAGTGGGGGCTAAGCAGATCAGATAGGTAGGGAGATGCGAGGGCATGAAGTAATTTCAAAATGAGTGAGAGTATCTTGAAATCGATCTGTTCGGTAATTGGGAGCCAGTAGAGCCTGACAAGGACGGTGTGATGGGGGTATGGAGTTTTGTGTGGGTGAGTATCCAGGTGGTGGAGTTAAGTGAGGGTTCTGAACCGGAAAGAGTGTATTACCATGTAATCGACCAATAGATGTTAGAAGTGTGTGCAAAGGTCAGGAGAGGACTTGTGTGCTGTTCCATTCTTTGAAACATGCACCTTCATAATGCTTTGAAGTGTCAAGTAAAGTCAAGGATTCGAAGGCGAAGCCAATGAAACGTCACCCAGCATTTAGTGATCATTTGCTGAATCACAGCAGTTGCTGAAGCAACAAACACAAAACCCCACAGCAGCAACAAATGTTATTTCGGATTCAGACTACTACTGCATAGGGATATTTCACTGCGACAGCAAAGAAATTCAAATGCAAGGATTATTACTTTTATTACAGTTTATTTCCCAAGGGTTGGACAAAGAAGAATTACTCCTCCTTACAAATTGCAGACTACGCTTTGAATGATGATTAGACATCACATTTCATGGGACAACCATCTCCTTAAATTTTATTTTGATGCAGGAGTCATGTGATCTTCATGCAATCAGACTTATTTGCATTTATTTGCACTGAGGGCTTCTGCTCTCAGTGGAAGTTTCCATTACTGGGGTACATTCACGATTTTGTGCATGCTAGTTGTTATGTGTTTAAGAGTTTTGAGATAATAATAATCCTTGCGTTTGATATACCGCCTTATCAAGTCGTTGAGACATTTCAAAGTGCTTCACAGAATATACTATAAAGTGAATTGACTGTATATTTTGTGGACAAAACAATTGCGCACAGTGCTGCCCACAAACAGTTGTGGATTGAGTGACCACATTATTTTATTTTTAGTATTTTTCTGGAAGGGATTATTATTATTATTCCCGAATAGCGATCCATCAATCGACTAACAACTGGGTTCCTACTTACTGCTAGGTAAACAGAGGCATGTGGATGGACTAAGGGAACTTGCCTAAGGTTTCACATTGCCCAGGAATCAAACCCAGTTAGAGCACTCGCTTGCCATATTTGAGAAATGTCCATGGGTAATATTTTTGTGCTTCCCTTCAGAAACACAACATAACATTAATGGGTTTGGGCCCCAAGACGCTGTAGTGCAGTGTTGCAGTATTTCTGGAAGTGTCCCTCAAACTATTGGTTGGGATCATGGCTCTCAACACAAAAGCCATAATAAACTTCTGCCTGATTTTCAATGTGGAAGGATTGGGCTGTATAATACCAAATTAAGTTA
This sequence comes from Callorhinchus milii, assembly GCF_018977255.1. Lineage (NCBI taxonomy): Eukaryota > Metazoa > Chordata > Chondrichthyes > Chimaeriformes > Callorhinchidae > Callorhinchus > Callorhinchus milii. The sequence continues at coordinate 52,104,899 of NW_024704744.1, forward strand.
TTCATTTCTATCCCTGTAATCATCCCCCATGTTGTGTAGTTTGGAGCTATATAGACTAGGAAGGTCCTGGATTTCTATTAACTGGTCTGAGGTTAGTCAAGGCTGAATGTAGCTGTGGTCATGGTGAGAGTCTCAGCTGGGGGCATCAAAAACAGTTGTGGTTTTTGCAACCGATTGCTCTCAGTTGCCCCTATCAGACCGGTATCTTTGTGGATCTGGGGCGAGGACAGGAACAGTGGCAGCCTTAGTTATGATGGACTGCATCTGGAATGCTTACCACCTTTAAATGAAACAACAACAATAAGAAATGACATTCATATAGCCCCTTTCATTTCGGGGGAAACGTCCCAAGGCCCTGAAAATGTGAAAGTGAAGAAACGAGAGAAAGCATAAATAAAATGAGCTTTAAATTAAAATTAACAATTAGGGTTCTAGGAGAATAACGTCATCTTCCAATTCAACAATAAGCACTTTCTAAATCCTAGAACAACAACAACAACAACCACAAAATTACATTTATAGAGCGCCTTTCACATCGGGAGGACGTTCCATCACTGAGGGGCATGAGTCAGTGGCTGGGGTACAGGTAATCTTGAAGATTGGGCATGTGGATATCTCCTTTTGACTGAGAGTGCAGGAGGTAGTGTAAAAACAAGCAACTAACGTTTTCAACCCCTTTCCTGCTGAGATTCTAACCCAGCTTTGAAAGAGCTGTAAATTGCTATCAGATTAAAGAGATTCATGCCGAAGAGTGTGACAAGGAATTAAACTGTGTGAGTCACGCGCTCCAAACAGGAGACCTGAGAGCTATAAACCCATATCTGCAAACTTCAATACCATACATCCTGCCGATTAGCAACCACAAACACTCCCACACCGCAGCACCGGGGAATGTCACATGCCACATCACATGGCTCCTTCTCTTCAGGCAGTAATGGAATCAGGTATTCCACATGTCCAACTGACATTAGCAATGTGCCATACATAATGCAGTGTAAGATTCAGGGTTAAAACACGAGTAGGAACTGAATGCTTACAAGCCATTGACTTTGCTTTATTCAGCAGAATAGCATTTATTTGCCATTATATTCCCATGCAGGCACACAAGTCTTATATTCACACACATTATATGCATTTTGGGTATTATCAACAAGCATTATTATTATTAGTATTATTATTTGTTAACTCTCAGCCTGCTGTCGCGACAAAGACTCTGAACTGACTGTTTCTTTATATTTTTAGCTCATAAACTGTGATCTTGAAATACACTAATACTACTCTTACAGTAGTATAGCTATTTCAACATAAGGACAAAATTATCCAAACCCATAAAAAACAAATACAAAAACATAAAGTCTTGTGGTGTCTTGTAGCTTAGTGGTTAGAGCACTTGCCTCACAAATGAGAGATGCTGGATCCGATTCCTGTCAGGGTCAAACGTTAGGCAATTAGCAAGTTTCCTTACTCCACATGCTTCTGTTTACCGAGAAGTAACCTGGTTGTTAGTCAATTAGCGGATCTCCTTTCTGAGGTGATAATCCCTTAAAACAAATAATAATAATAATAATTTGGTCACTCAATCCACAACTGTTTGCGGGATACTGCTGTGTACAGTTGGCTGCCACATTTCACACGCAGAATATACACTTTACAGTATATTCTGTGAAGTGCTTTGAGACGTCTCGAAGACATGGTAAGTTGTTATAATAAATGCAAGGTTTATTATTATTAAATTTAAATAAAAATTAAACCTATTAAAAATGTTACCTTTGCACACAATGTTACCCCCTTTCACTTCTATTTTCTTTAATTTACTTTTTTTTGTTGCCTGTTTTGACCTCTTTTCCCCATATATATTTCTAATGTTAAAATCTTTCTGGTACCTTCCTTCTTTTGTTCAGCGGAGCAACTGTTGTCAAGGTAGAGACTATGAAAGGGAGAGTCATCGTCAGGCAACTCCTGCCCGCCTCCTAGTGGTCAATGCAGAGCAGCACATGTTGACTCAGCGCCCTCATACTCAGTTCCAATTGACGCATGTCTTGTTGATATCAGAGAGGAGGAATATGTACCCAATCCAAAACACAATGAAGCCTATTGAAGCCGATCCCCCAGCTAAAGCAAGACTTTCCTCTGTTTCTCTGGTGAAGCAGCTGAAGGTTTGAGTCTCCCACCAATATCTCAGGCTATTTCTGTGGCTTCTTCACAGAGGACAATTTGTTTGAAAGTGGTACTTGCAATCAATGGAATGGAGTGGTAAAGTGTGAGTGACAGCACTAAGTGACACTCTGTATTCAGTCAAAGCTGAACTCTGTACTTTCAAATTTTCATAGAAATCTGTCCACCATTCACCAGCATCTAAATGTATGTTACTCACATCAACATTCCTCCTTAGATTTTCACCTAAACTCTCCTAAAATCATTTGACTCTTGCGTCTGCTGGAATGCAATCCATGGGCAGTGGACGTCCTCTCTTCAATTCGCTAGTGGCAGATGTTTGGGCTTTGTGTTTACGGATACCAGTGGAACTATCGTTCAATTGGTAGGGATGTGTGTCTGAGCTGTGGGAAGGAAGATGGTGCCAATGCTCTCATGCATTTCATGCCAAGTTCAACAGCTCACTAGGAAGCTTGCAGGGAGTTCCTGGTACCTGCTATCCACAGAAGGCTCAAACCTTCGGATATTGAATGACCAAATAGTAACTGTACCCTGGGAGGGCAGTGGGGGGAATGGGGGTAGGTGAGATCCTTTGGAGCTGAACTGGTTTCAAGGTGATGTGCTTAGCAACGGATTATCAGTGTTAAGTCAACCCTCTGTGGCGGTCTTGATAGTCCGGTTCCTGAGCCAGGCGGGTCTGCAGTATTCCAGGGCTCTACTGATGATAGCACAGTAGTTCATTGGCAGGATTTGGAAGGTCAGACCAGTCACGAGGAATTCTTTCCACTCAGCTCCAATTAACCTTGCAGTACTATATACTATACTATCCAGCAGATGGAGCTCTAACATATAAGAAGTGCCTGAAAAGAAAAGGCACAAATGTTGGAAATTTTAAATACAGTAAAAACAGAAAATGCTGGAAATGCTCATCAAGTCAATCAAAATCAAGGATAACACTCAAGATGCTCACCTGTTATTTTCATTTCGATTCTGCTCAACACTTTGTGCTTTATCAGTATTTTTTATTTCTGTTTCAGACCTTAAATCAATCCAGACAAGTCTCAAGCGACAATGAACAGAGCGAACAAGGAAGCTGGGCAACATTGCCAGATATGTACCCAAACATACAAAATTAAGCTGCATTTATAATCCATATAATTCAGGATGTATTGGTTTGCCACAATCCTTTGAATGTCAGAGTTGTTCTCCTCATTCAAAATGGGTTGGGGGGTGGAGAGAGGGGGAGGCTAGGTGCCGCAGTGATTGTTGGAGTCATTTTTAAAACTGCCACCTTGTAATCTGTAAATATCATAGATGAACCTATTCCCGAATCATCGCTGAGCTTTCAAAAATTCCATTGTGTCATTATCTGTCACGTAATTGAATATCTCTGGTAACTGGTGCACGGCTGATCTGTCTCAGTGACATCTAATTTCAGGTAAATCATCTATTATGTGACGTTGCTCAGACGTGACATTTTAAATATTGCTTCAGGGTCAGGTTTAGTGAGTTCTGTCAGAAGCTTCTGAGTGCACCAGCTACCAGAGACATTCCATATGAGGCCCAGGGTCAAGCCTTACCAGGAGGATGATTTATTAATCTTGCAGTAGTAATGCTGGGACAGAAGAGGAGAGAGGACCTGATTGCATGTAAAATGCTAATGGAATGCTATCTATGGGAATGATGCTGCAAGCTGGGGTAGACCCTGTTCCAGGTCAGTGCTGATCACAAATGCTTTGGCTTGCTCAAGTGCCACTCTTAGGAATGGTCCAACTCCCTGCACCATGGAATGATGGGTTGTGGGTCTCCATTAGCCATTTCCCCTCAGTGACCCTTTGATTTCAATCATTCCGTTGTGGGGATTCATCAAGTGGAGGTCTACGAGGTGGGAGGGAATAGTAAATAGTAATCTGGGTCCTATCATTTTCATAGAACATTTTACCTGCTCCACGGCTGGTGAAACAAGCTTACTCTTTCTCAATGGACAGCAGAGAAAAGAAAACAGCACTGATGCTCAGCTCAGGCAACATGTCACCGTTAGTAAGTAAGGAGGTAAATGGAAGTCCAGAAACACCATGGCGTTAAACAGGAGCATCTGCTGTTGACTGACAGAAACATTGCTCTTCCAGAGCAGAGGTCAATGGACCTTCTACCAGGATACCTTATGAAGGAATTCCATTAAGAAAAACTGCAGATTAGACCTCATTACGTGATGTTATTATCACTTTTATGTTATGAAATTCACTGTCCTGTCCAACTATGTTTTGGACAGTCACTAGACTTTGCAGTGTATTCTGTAAAGCGCTTTGAGACATCTAGTGGATGTGATAAGGTGCTATATCAAATGTAAGTATTATTATTTATTATATAATTCTTTATTATTATTTATTAATAATTATTTATTATTATATAACTAGGATTTGGGCTCAAACACACAAGGCCTATGAGGCACTTGGAGGTCAACCATGAACAGCACTGCTCTGGGCAGTGTATTCCCATCAATTTGGGTTATGAAGCAAAATTATATCATCTTGTCAGTATGTGTTTTGGATCTGTCAGCATTGGCTGAACGACTGCATTGTTTTTGCACATTAAATAGATGTGGGTATAATTAACAGCATCTGAGAGAGAAAGTTAGGTTAAAGTTTCCTTAAAGTGCCCTTTCATCAGTCCCAGGTCATTGGACTATTACTGCTACTAGTGTGCATGACCAGCATTGAGCCTTGGTGACATCCACGCTAACCAACCACATGCAGTGTCCCAGGTGCCCTGAGCCTCAAGGAACGATCAGCCCTATATTGTCTGCCACACAAGGTGTGTCTCAGACGCCCATGAAGCCGCCTCCAGATTTGGTCTGGCCTCGAGCTGTGGAACGTCTGATCAGCAAGTCCAACAACCCAGTACACAGACAAACGTTGGTACACCTGCCAGACATGTCCGAAGAATGAGTGATGCCTCCGCTATGTCACTGCACACATTGGGTAAACCAGTCTGAGCCAACGCTATGTCGTTCCCAACATGATTGAAACCAGCGTATTCTGAGAATTCTCCACTGGCACCACATGTGAAATGCTTGAAGAACGTCCGAATCTCTCTTCAGCAGTGTCCACATCTCCAAACTGTATATAAGCACCGACATCACACAGCTCTGTAAATACACAAGCTTTATAGCCAGGGATAGGCATCACTTCCTCCAGACTTAGACAAGTTAAAATCTCCCAAAAAGATATAATTCTGAACCTTTTCCCTAAAACTCAAGATTATCAAGCAAAACACCATGTTAGTCTGCCATCCCAATCTGTATTCAAACGTGACCAGATGTACTCCAAAGGTAATCCAATATTCTAAGAAAAAATCAAATCCATCCCAATGCTTGTTAATTTTGTGCTCATCATCTCTAGTTCTGTGATCAGAGTTCAAGATAAATAATCTAAATTATTCACACTTCTCATTATTTTAAAAGACAAGATTATCCCCATCTCAATGTCCCTTTCTTCATCAAAAATCAGTTCTAATCTGCGAGTGTGTTTGTTTGTCCCTGAATCATTCTGGGCATTAAAACGATGATTCTATGTAATATTAATTACTGTGAAACCCTTTTGAGACATTGCATGAATATGTTCTTTATTTCTTCTCTGAAACCTTCCATTTTCCTTTGATGAGCAGAGGTTTCTCAAAAAAATGAGATATTCTAAATATAAGCCTCATACTCAGGGTTAAAATGATCATTTTTGATTTGCCTTGTTAGTAAGAACTTTACAATTGCTAATAGCTTTGCTCATGCTCCTGGCACATGGGCCTGCCTGGAGCTCTGTTTTCTCCACAATCATCAATCCAGCTCTGTATTTGGCAGATACAAGTTGTGCTCATTACCAATACTCTGCCCTCCAATTTTGTAACCGCATGTGTTTAGATAGCTGCCAGATTAAGGCTGCTGATTTATTCAGTTTCAATTCTGAACCTCTGAATATGCAGAAGAACCTCACTAATCCAGTCACTCAAGGGATTGGGCAAAAGTGACCAATTTAGTGAAGTGACCTGATTACTGAAACAGGTCGGGTGATTCAGGTCACTGATGCAATGTTAAGGGTATTGATAATGGACAAAGGTGACGAGCATTTAACTTTGCAATCTCATTAAAATAAAGGCATTGTCACATTTAAAACAAAAGCTGTCATGTTTTCAGCCGAGCTTTTGAGAATGTATCCAATTTGTGATCTGCCAACGCCATAGATCACAGCTAACTGTGTGTGACTTTCGCCCTTACTGTTTTTGATTAAGTCCACTCTCTCGTGTAAGGACAACTCCTTCCGTGGTGGTATGTTTACAACACCTGTCAACAGTCACTAAATCAAAACAAACAATGTACATACAAACCATATGCTCTGAATACAGCACTGCCCAAGAACTGGCTGCAGGAGCTCAAGTTAGCCCGTGGGTGCCAGGCAAGTCGATTTTCCGCTCGCGCCACTTCTGTGATCCCAACACTCCCCGCACTGCGCATGCGCGACCGGAGCCCCCTCCTCCCACAGTAGCGTCAAGTAAACAGCGCGAGAAGTCCAAGGCCAAGCACACGGTGTACTGTACAGGTTAGTAGTGGGGGTGGGGTGTTTGTATCGGGTTTGAAGCGGAGGAGGGCGCTGTAGCGGCTGCGATCAATGACCATTGTCCTGAATAGTGAGGTGCCGGGTTTACTGAAGCAGACAGACAGCCTATCTTTCAACATTGACAATGAAACAAGACTGTGAAAATGTGCCCGCAATTGTGGCTGGATTACTGAGGTGACCCCAAACCGAGTTTCTCACAGCACTGTTGTATCTAAGGATTTCTGTACCTTTCCCAGGCTGGTAGTGCTGTGTTTTAATGTTTCGAGCATCACTTTGGCAAGTATCACAGAAAGAATACTACTGTGATGAGAGGATCGCTTGAATACTGTATTAATATATATTTAAACAATTATAAAAAATATTATTTCTCTACTGAGTTCTATTTCCCCTATTCTTTTCAATTTTCTATTTGATATTTTATTTTCTATTTTGTTTTTTTGCTTGTTTTCCTTTGCCTTGTCAATTTGTATATCCCAAACCAGTGGTTAACATTTGTTTTCTTCAGTTAGTCAAGAAACAAATGAGTTAAATTCAACTTTGTGAGTTATTAGAGTAGCAGGGTAACTTTTATGTATCTTCTTGAATGGCTTCTTTGTTACAAAAAGCAGAGAATAAAATGACAGTAAGGAAAACTCACTGAAAATAAATATCTCATCAGTGGATGGGGAAAAGTCCATAAAAACTTCCTACCAAAAATAAAAAGGAACAGTTCTGCAAACGGATTTGATTAAAAATGTGCTGAATAGCCTATTGTGTCAGTTTGGTTCAGTTGGTAGTGTGTTCACCTCCGAGTTGGGAATTTGAGCTCACGGTTTAGGTGTAATGACATTCCAGTCCAGTACTGGGAGTGCACCACATTGCTGGACAATGGTTGTGGATAAAAGTTCAAGTGGATGTTATCCCTACCCCCCACCCCCCTTAGATATTATATGAAGAGAGTTTCTAATTGCTCATTCAGCTCATGGCTTTTTGTGTTCCCTTGCTACGTGCACATTCCTGCCACCTTTGCCTATCGAAGTATTACTACAATTCATTGCGATACCTGTGAAGTAGTTTAAGGTGTTTCAACATAAAATGGCATAAATATGAAAGTTGCTCTTTCTAACAGGTTATTAAAATGGAAACATTTTGTTTTATCTTTGAACACTCTTGAGGATATTGGGATTGGAGTCCTTGTACTCCTATGAAGTTTGAGTACTATTTGTGCAATAATGGTCGCCTTCCATATCCGAAGATGGCCATTTACACAATGTTAACACCTGGATATGTTTATACCGTGTTACAAAAAGAAAGTGTCTGTGACAGATTAATGGCACGATACACAGTCGGATTGATCATGGATAAAAGTTGCTCATGACCTCAACAGTATTGATGGAGTCGTGTTAAAACAGATCAAAACAAAATATCCATGACAGTTTTCAGCAATATACATTGGCCCTTTAGATTTTTTTTAAGTTGCAAAACAATTGTAAAATTGCAGGCTATAAAATTCAGGGTGACTGGACAAAAGCAGTCAGTTAATTTTCCCGTAAACCTAATCAAAGTATTCTTATGCATTCTGCACACCACAATGGTCTCTGCCAGTGATATCTAATCATAGTACATTTGCCAAAGTAATTCTCTGGAGAGTACAACTGCAATCTACATCACTAGTCATGCCAGGTTGCTATTTGTCTTACCTGGTAAACAAATCACTGTGATGAAATTAATGACTGATAAAGGGGTTACCAGAACAAGGTTAGATAATGAATGAGCAGCGAAGAATATAAGCAAACGCTAACTTATTTGTGTAGCTGCTGCAGCATGAAGACAACACATTTATACAAAACCAGATGATTCCCTAATATTTGTGTAAAAACGTATCAGTTGTCTGATATGTCTAAAATGAAGTGCATCTGTTCACCACTGGGTGCTCAGAGGAAACCAGTCTGTACGATTTGAATAAATTGTGGAGCTTTCTATAAATCCCCAGTATTGGACTACAGTACGGGAAACATAAATTTTTAATTTGCTATGGTATAGAATGCTTGAAGCTGGCATCAAAAGTGTCCATTCCCAACATAACCAATCCTTGCCTTGAAGTTTAGATCAGTTAGATCATAGCTCTTTCATTTGATGAGGCTTATCATTTTAATGATTCAGTCGTTGAGATGTCTCAAAGCACTTCACAGAATACATTGTAAAGTGGAGTACCTATGTATTGTGGGCTTAACTCAGCAGACAAGTTATTTTAGTAGCATTAAAATATAAGTATATAATGCAACTGAGATGAAGAGCTCACCACTGTTGAGGAAATGAACCTTTTCCTTTAGTGCTGTAATCAGCCCCAACTCATGGGCATGAGGAATACTCATTATTTCTACTACAACTGGAACAAAGGCATAGCTTTTCCTTGGATTTGAGTGATGACTAACAAACAATTAGCTTTTCTCACATTAGTATAGACAAGAAAATCAAGTACACGTTAGCTAAACCTGCATTTTGTATCAAATTAGATCTGTTAAAAACTCAAGGCATTGCTTTCAGATAATGTGAGAACCTTAAATATACTAAATAAACTGCACAAGTATATTTTATATATACACACACATATACATATATATATCAGCTTTTAAAAAAGTAAACCAGTCATTCAAAAAACATTTCAAACAAATTTCAATTTATTAAATACAGCAAACATCAGGAAAACTTATTTTCATATCACTTGAGGTTAAATATGTGATGCAGTGGCTTCTAATCAGTAGTTTTCACAGATGAACACTTAGTGTGCAGGCAAAATAGTACATTCAAACAAAGAGTTGCAATTAAATTATGAATAATGGAGTAAGGCAAGTCACCACAATGGATCAATGACTTCTATTTATTACAGGCAGTCCATTTACTTATAATGGTATGTTAGTGCATATGGTTGTTTACACAGTACTGACATAGGCAATATTTGATGGGATATGTTGTCTCTTCACATCAGAAGCAACTATAGTGCAAGGCCAATCTTACAAATAGTGTTCCTAATGTGCTTCATAGTGTAACCCGAGCTGCTCTTTTTGACTTTTAGAACACAAAGACTGAGAGCTCTCACACAGCGCAAGACAAACATTTCAGAGCCGCTGTGTTAGTGTCCAGTAGCCTAGGTTTAATACTTTAGGGGTTTGCCTTTGTTCTACAAACATACAAAACAAAACGCTCCACAGAACTGTAACCAACATGGAAAACATCTAGTCTGTATTAAAAAAACTAGTAAGATGCAATGAACCAGAAGTAGAAAATCCCAGGAAAATGCTTGGTGTCCCAATTAAATCTGTAGTGTTACACATACTGCAAACACAAAACATCCCCGTCTCCCCACTATGAAATATACACACATTCCTATGGATTGAGTGCCACAGTGAATGTCCAACATCAAATTCCACACTGTACAAAGTTAGTTTGGAGCACTATTCCAACCAGTCCACTTCATCAAATTCAGAATCATCCTCTGAGTCACTGTACTCCACAGCAATACGTCGAGACAGAATTGTTGCTACGTCATTACCAACTTGTTCGTGTTTCGCCTCCTGCTCACGCTGCTCTTCCACCTTGCGAAGCTGAATGCCTATCAAAGAAGAAATGGGAAGGTTTTTATTCTGTAAAGTTAAATGAGTTGTGTTGCAGAAACTGAAGAATGGAGTCAGCCTCAAGTTGAACAACCCTCCCCTTCAATGTGGAAAAATAAGATGTGCATCTGCCGGTCTGAATCGGAATTGAATTTCCTGGAGACATTCTCATCTCATCGAGAGGTCTGCCTCACACTTGTATATATAATATAAACATCTCATTCTCTTAAAATTCCAGGAATGATAAACCACTAACCTTTGTTTTGTATCACCTAATGCATCAAGATAGATGTATTCATGCAACTTGTTCTTGTATTTCTCTGGTATTTCTATGACCCTATACTTTATCATTCCTCAGCCTAGAATGCAAGTCAGCAATGCATACAATTGGGTTATTTGGTCATTAATCCAAACAACATGAGAAACAACTAATAGAGTAAATTTACACCTAGGTGGAATTTCTCCCTATTTACATAGATTTTAGAGAGTTCAGAATTTGCAAACTCTGTTTTTCTGTTCTTAAATACAGCCTTAATTTTGAAGACGATTTTCTGCAAGTTTTTTTAAAAAAACAATTAAAGATAAGAGACTTCAAGACTAAGACTGAATTCAACAATCTGCCAAATCTTGGGCTGAAAATTTGAGTCCAGTTATTAACACAGAGTAATGCATGTTCAATGCATTAAAAAGTACATTGTAGTTTACTTACCTTTACGTATTGCTTCAAGCAGAACACTCCTAGCATCACTAATCACAGGCAGGGAAGACGGATGTCGTTTAGCATCAGATCCTGCTTGAGAAGGAGATGATGGTGGGACCAACGGAACTGCTGGTCTGGAACCAAAAGATGGTGGTGGTGGACCTGGTGGTGGTGGGACAGGTCCTACGACAAGGGGAGAAAAGGATCGTGGTCCAGATGGAGGAGGGGGTGGTGGTGGTGGGGGTGGTGGTGGCAGCCCTTGTCCTTTACTTGTTTGAACTGGAAAGGTAGTCATCACATCAGCTCCATGCGACGGGGCAGAAACTGGAAGGGAAGGCTTGATCAATGGGGGTGCTACTGGAGGAGCAGCAGGATGAAGTACTCCAGGGGCAATCTGAAGAGGTGTTGCTGGTGGTGGCACAGATACCATTGGCTGTTGCAGCATAGGAGCAAGTGGAGGTGTTGAGGTGATGGTGGTTCTGACTGAAGCTCCTGTGAGAGGAAGAGGAGGTGGTGGGGGTGGTAGTGGAGGAGGGGGAGGCGGAACAGCAGGGCTCATAATTACGGTTGCCTTGCTGGTAACTGGAGATCGAAGATGATGATCCATCAAATCGGCATTCAAACTGAAAAGGAAATCAACACATTTTTAGTACAAATATTAATGACATTTTAACTAACATATACAAAAGATACAAACTAGGGTACTTACCTTCATAGGGCCACCTTCATTCTTTGAATAACAAATATCCTGCACATGCTACCAACAGGGCAAATCACAAGCAAAAGAGATTTCCTGACAGAGGATGTTGTAGCATAACTCATAAGATTTTCACTCTCCCCCTTTGTGTGTCAAAATAATAAACCACGTTCCTATTGGTATAGTCAGTTATTTGCTCGGAGAATCATAGAAATAAAGTACTTGCATGTATTTTTGTCAATAACAGGCCTTAGGTTTTCTGATAGAGCAACAAAAGAGACAAAGACTGAATGGACATGGAAAATATATACAAATATAATTGCTGCAAGTCCTCAAACTCAAAAGAATTGAAGTGTGTGTGGGGTGGGGGTGGGGGGTGAAAAGAAGAGTTCTATGTAGAAGTTGAAGAAATAAGTAATCTGACATTCACCCTCATACAATCTTAATAAGCAAATCAATTAAAGTAATACACTATTGGAGGCAGGAAGTTAAGGATTGATCTTGAAGTTAGATCAAGTCAGTAATACGTTGTCAAAGCATAGAGTACACTACTTAAGGCAGTGGTTTGTGCAGTTTGAGTGGTGTAAAACTGAATACCAGTTCTTATGTGGCCACACTGCAAGTAGAAGGAGTCTATTTTACCTGGTGGTTCGAAATCTAAAGTGCAGCATAAATGATAAAACATTTACTTAACTGATGCAAGTCAAAGTACTGCTACACTAATACAGAGGGTTAAGAGGAAGGAAGCAAAAATGGGGAAAGTTGGTATTCATTTTGAATGGGGGGGCTCTAAAATATATTATATATAAATATAATATATCAGACTACTGATATTCTGAACAAATGTACCAATTTGTTTTTCTCGCTTCCATTTTTCCCCCTCATTTCTCCTGAAGATGCTGACTTATTCTGAAGAATGGTTCCATAGGTGCTAGCTGCCCTCCGGTATCTCAGCCCGTTCTTCATGCATGAGCCTAGACAGTGATTGTTGGCAGGTTATTCGACCATAAGGGGCACCAGAGCAGAGCTCAATCCTGCCCACACCTGACATTCACACATCCTTTCCAGCAGGAGTCACTCGATAGTCAGCAGCCAGAATCCAACCAGATTTTTCTCCACCCTAGTCTAGGTCATTAAGGCCAACTGTAAACCCCTATTAACTGAGATCAGCTGACATAGCACAGACTGGGGAATTGACTATTTTAAAACAAGTTAGATTACTATGGTTTACCAATACAAAGTGTGCCCTACCTAATTTGAAGTTAGTTCCATCACTGCGAGTATAAGCAAGTCTAAAACCATTTCATTTCTTAAATGAAATAAGTTAAGTTGTCAAAGAAATAGATTCTTGGTGCAGCATTGCTTACCTAAAGACTGGTGGGACCGGTTTCACATCAGTCACAGTCTGCACTGGTGGAGGTGGAGGTGGCTCGTGAGGTCTTGAAACAAATATTTTATCCCCCATTCCAATGGAAGGATCAGTAATATGACTAATTGGTATTGTTGAGTGTACAAGGTGTAGAAGATGGTCATCTGAATAGTCAGCACAAGGGTCCTGCCTAGAAGAGGGAAAAGATTTTTCACACTTGTTAGCATTTACTTTTCATATATTATTAACTACTGGAAATTGCTATTGAATGGAACAGTCAGTGGATTAGTTATAGAAGTTTACAAATCAGCACTTTTTTTTGATCAGCTGGGTGTCTTTGACACACATGGAAACCTATCACCATGCTTAAGAGTATCCAAACCAGACGAAGAGTTCCATGTGTGCCATCTATGCTCCACCATTGCCAGGTGTACCTAGAGCCACTATACCCTGACCTCAAACTCCCTGTCATAATCCCTCCACCTTATTCCCTTTACCAACTTCCAGCGCCTTGGGATGTCCTCCCGACGTGAAAGGCGCTATACAAATGTAATTTTGTTGTATCTTCAGATTGCAACTGAAGACTTTCCTCTTCAACTGTACCTACAGTTACTTCCCCTTTCTCCCTGGCTTGGTGTAAAACTACACTGTTAAGCGCTTCAAGATGCTAACCCATGTGAAGGACACTATAATAATAATATAATAATCCTTGCATTTTATATAGCGCTTCATGTCTTCTAGACGTCTCAAAGGCTTCACAGAAGATACTGTAAAGTGAACTGACTGCATATTTTGTGGGCGAAACACGGCAGCCAATTGCGCACAGCAGTCCCACAAACAGTCGTGGATTGAAAATGACCAATTTATTATCGTTTTTTTCTTGAGGGATTATTATCAGGCGTGTGGAATAAGGAAACTTGCCCAAGGTTTCACCCTGCCAGGTTTCTCACTTGCAAAGCAAGTGTTCTAACCACTGAGCTACAGGACTCCACTATATTAATGCAAATCATTGTTGGAAAGCAATTTAATAGTTCAAAATACAAAATTACTGTATAGGCTGCAGTCTTAGCATTCCAGATATGGTGCTTTATGAATCGAGTTTCACTCAGGAATATCACCTTTGTTATGCCCCCATTATCCTTCATTGTCTGGGCAATAAGTTACACGACCAAATACCATATACAAATACTCATTTTAGTATTGTGTCTACATTTTGAGCTTCACAAAAATGAATTCTTCAACTCCACATAATTTACAAAACAAACCTTAGCTCAGAGTATAATGGTGGTCCATTGATATTATCTCGGTTTTTCTGAAGAAAATCTCGATCATCAGCTGAAAATTCTGCGCCCAGGGCTTGCTTTCCACCCTTTCGTCTGTCCTGGGGCATTCTTGGTATTCGGTCTGGTTCTCGGGGCCGATCTATTGGTTTCTGGGGGAAAAGAAAGAATGATGGCAATAGGAGCAAGATACTGATATGATACCACTACCAATAATAATGTTTCAGTAGACCTAAGAATCTGCCACCATGGAATTCGTAACTATTCCATTTACGGAAAAAAACATTTATTTAAATCTACTGCATGTTTAAAACTGTTTTTATGGAATACTGGAATTATTTCTATGAGCTTAAAATCTTTAAAGTATTATTTTCTAACAAATCTCTTTAGGCCACATTGTACAATTACCAAAGCAAACAGGCAGCATGGGACTCCTAAGATCTCTTGGAAATATTCCAAGATAGTAATAATACAAATTATTAATTAATAATTAATATTATTAATTATAGTAATAGTAATATACAAATTATTTTCACTTTCATTTTATTTATAGATTTGTGGGAAAGTAAGCAGCATTTTGTGTGTTGGATAGGCACGAATAACTAACAAGCTGAAGAAATTGCAAGATTAAACCCATGGTCTCCCACATGCAACAAAAAACATTAGGTGAAGTAGTAAGGTCCACTGATGGGCTCATATCTCAGTAACAGCTACAATTGCAATAAGCAAGAAAAAAAAACCAGTTCAATTTAAATTAAAACTATACTATTTTTTCACCCACAATTTACAACACATCACTATTTAAAGAGCTTTACCCTGCTGCTGATTAAACTGGTCAGTTTATAGTTTCCCACTTCTTCCTTCATACTGGAGGTGAAGCTGTGTTGGATTAGTGCCTCTCCATTTTCAGTAAAAAGCTGAGAAGCTCAACGTTCAGTGAGTTTTTTTTAAAATATAGAAAACACAAATGGATTGGCATCTTATATCAAGTGCAAGTTCACTGACGCACTCTGGGATAAGAAACCGAAAGGATGCTAGTATCTTTTACCCCTCCAGCATAAATAGTGGGTAGCCAAACGTTCCTAGGCTTTGCCGATAAGGATATGTTCCCCTGACAGAACTGGTTCTTCCGTTCTCAATCCTTTGGGGAGTATTTGATCTCCATTCTCAAATTCACGTTTGAGATCAAGACCTACTCTGCATTTTATTTAAAATTTGCATGTTAATTGGGTCAGTCAAAATGCCAAAAATCATTTTCTTATTCAGCAACAGTTTAAACCTTTAGTTTTCGTTCTTTCCTCTTCTCTTCGGTGTCTTGCAACATCTTTTCTTTCCACAAATCAAAGAAATATGAAGGATTTGTGTAAAACTTCAAACCATCTTTGCCATCGTCTCTGCAATAACACAATAGGTCACATTAACATCAGAATTGCTTCCTTCAGTTCTATAGATAGTCTTC
Source organism: Callorhinchus milii (assembly GCF_018977255.1). Lineage (NCBI taxonomy): Eukaryota > Metazoa > Chordata > Chondrichthyes > Chimaeriformes > Callorhinchidae > Callorhinchus > Callorhinchus milii. The sequence goes on from NW_024704744.1 coordinate 52,120,758, forward strand.
AAAAGATATGGTACACATTTACCATTTAATGTCTTTTGTTAGCGATTCTGTGCCAAATGGACATTTCAGATCTATTTGGCACAGAGCACTAAACAAATTAACTTTCACTACACTAGTCCAATTTATTGTAACCACATTTAGCATTGGAAAAAAACAAATAGCCAGGCTGACAAATGTTTCTCCTGTCCCTTTCCTCAGTCACAGAGTATTAAAATACAGCCATTCTCCACTACCCTCCAGATAACAAACTAAGGGCGAAACCTTGGGCAAGTTTCCTTACTCCACACGCTTAATAATAATCCCTCCAAAACAAAAAACAATAATAAATTGGTCATTTTCAATCTACGATTGTTTGTGCGACATTGCTGTGCCCAATTGGCTGCTGCGTTCGCCCACAAATATACAGTCAATTCACTTTACAGTGTGTTCTGTGAAGCGCTTTGGGACGTCCTCCCGACGTAAAAAGCGCTATATCAAATGCAAGGACTATTAATAGGATAACAAAGTCATAGTGATAATTTGGGGTCTAAGGTCAACCATTGAGAACAAACCTAGAGCAGTTCAACATTATTTCGACCATTAGATCTGTAACTGCCTTGTAATGTTCCAGACTACATGTTGTCCTATTTAATATATAGGAAACTAGTGAATAGTTATATTCTACCGTTTTCAGTTCATTGCATGGTTTTGGTTAGAATCATAGAAATTTGTAGCACAGGAGGAGGCCATTCAATCCATCAAGTCTGCAGCAGCTTTCGGAGCAAGCTGTACTTTCAATCCAACTATCCTGCCCTATCCCCTTCAAGACTTGTTACTGTCGACAGTTATATTCTACTGCAATAGTGTGCAACAACTCCACTTATTCACCACATTAAGCAAGCAAAGATTTATTCCATCGACTAATGCTAGTCCATCACATCTGGATACTACTATAACTTATTACTTAAAATGATTGGAATTAAACAATGGACATAATACTGTGAAAATATTGATAGTGCACTGTTATTAGGAGCATTAGCTCAAAACTCAGGTTATTATAATGGGTAAAAAAACATTTTAGCCAGATCGCTAGAGAGCTTAGAGCCCAGCAATAGGTGAAAGGACTCCTAAGTTGTAATGATCATATCCCAGTTGGTCACTTAAACAGCATTTTCAGATGTTTCTCTTTACCACTGAATCCTCTCCTTTCAAGAGCATTGTATTCTCTAGACCTGGATAACTCAATAAATATGCAGTTGGTATTCCTTCGTAAGCCAATAACAAATATGTACAAAAAGCAAATTCCAAAAATACTTGCATTGATAACATCAAAATGTCTCAAAACGCTTCACAGTATACTGCAGTATTGTGACCATTTTTGGACAAACACTGCAGCTGACTTGCACATAGCCATGTCCAACAAACAGCCATGAAGCGAATGACCAATTTTATCTGCAGGATTGTAGGCCAGGACATCAGAATCTCCCTTCTTTTTTTGAATAGCGCTCTGGAATCTTTAATGTCCCCTGAACAGACAGATGGAATCCCAGTTTAAAGTTTCATTTGAAAGATGGCACCGCTTACAATGCAGCGCTCCCCTCAATCTAGACTATGAGCTCAAAGACCAGAGTTTGAACCCTCAGCCTTCTAACTCAAGAGTGAGAGTGCTACCAACTGAGCTCGGCTAACACTGCCGACCCCGATCAAAACAACCTGATCTCAAAAAATGAAAGCCATCTTTCAAGATACTGCAGACTTGTGAATAAAAACTAGGGGCTGTAATTAGGCCATTCTCTCAAGCCCCCAAATTCCCAATTAAACCATAGCTGGGCAGCTTGAGTGGGCAATTTATGCCCCCAGTGGCTGAAAGTGGGTAGTACAAGAAATAAAACAACGGAATTACATTAATAGGAAAAGTCTTGAGGAATATCTAGGAGGGGAAGGGTTTTCTATTTAAATTACTGCCTTCCCTTGTCAGCTGAAGTCTATTTCTAATGGGTATTGCTGACCTATGGTAGAAGGCAGATGCACCTTGGAGCTACTCTATTTACTCCAATGGGGATGGTTGTCTCTCTCCATCTTAGGAGATAATCAGGATCCAGTAACCATCTAAGTAATGTTTGAATACCTGCTGGTATTCTGTCTTAACCCTTATTTGGGCAGTTCTGTATCAGCTGCTAGGCTCAACCAAGGCACCCGTCCCATTAAAGTAAATAGCGACTCTGAGATAACACGCAGATCACCCCAGGCAATGAGGTTACTGGAGTGTTCTAGGTGAGGAGTTGAGGAGTCTCAGTATTCTTCGACTGTCAATAACAATACATTATTACAACATAGTCCCTTGATGCCTCTTCATATCTGTGGATGTGCACCACATAAGACAGGGCGAAACCTTGGGTAAGTTTACTTACTCCACACGCCTAATAATAATCCCTCCAAAACAATAATAAATTGTTCATTTCAATCCATGACTGTTTGTGGGACTGTTTGTGCTGTGTGTAATTGGCTGCCACGTTTTGCCCACAAATATATGGTCAATTCACTTTACAGCATATTCTATGAAGTGCTTTGAGATGTCTAGAAGACATGAAAAGCGCTATATCAAATGCAAGCATTATTATTATTATTACAGTAAATATGACTTGTACAAGGATACAATTTAATAAACTAGCTAGGAGAGCATATTGAATAGCAATTACTCTCTTTCAACTTTGTTTCCCTTGTATTGTGTACTTTTCATAATTGTGGCATCCACCTAGTGAGAGCTCAAATCTTGTTAGCTGTCAAATTACTCACTAGTGACTATTCTCCCGGGGGAGGGGGGAATACATTCAGCAGAATAGCAAAACTTGGGATGTGATCAAATGATCAACCTTGCTTAAATTTTTTTTTTTTTTTTTTTTTTTTTTGAAGGGGGTAACCAAACAGCAATATTTATAAATGCTGAAGTCTATTCCAAGTCACCCACCAGCAGATTGAATCCAGAGCACATGGTTCCTAAACGACAGTCCATGACCCAAACCACAAAGCCCTTATGCCGACAGACAGCAATTCACACAAGTTTTAGTTTTTTGCAAGTTGATAATAGGAATTCAGCTGTTAGGTTAGATGATGAGCAGCTAGGTCAGACTAAAAGTTCAGAATTTTGCTGTTCCCATTGTCTGTTTCTATACTGAGCAAAAAGGATCATAAAATGCCCCCAAGAAAAAGCAGCTGCTCAAACAAGAACAGACCATTTATAACAAGGGAGAATCGTGCCCTTCAAATAAGGATGAGGGATGAGGAACAGAGACCAAGGGGCAAAAACAATGGGAGGGTGTGGGGGAAACGGAGTGTTGAATAATAAACAAAGGGAGTGGACAGCAAAAACAAAATATTTACATTTATATAGCACCTTCCAGGTTGAGAGGACATCTCAAAGTGCTTCATAGACCTGACTGGAAGTCATAGCTGAAGGTGGGGTGGGCTAAAGAGGACCCCTGAAGTGAGGGAAGTGACCAAAAGCACAGGAGAAAAGAAACATTATAAGATAGGTTTTAAAGGTGGGGAGGGAAAGGTGAGGTGGAGGTTCCAGAATGGCCAAACATATGCACACTGATAGTGTGACCTGTTGGGGTGAGGACGTTAAGTAGTGTTCACTGAGTGGAGAGCACAGCCAGGGTGGTGCGGTTGCAGGAGGTCACAGAGGTAGGGTGAGTAGAGGCTGTGGATGGATTTGAATGCAAGGATGAGAAAGTTGAATTTGATGGGGAGTCAGTGGAACTGAACAAGGGGGAAGCAGGGAGTTAGGCTCACAGAGCCTGGAGCTGCAGAAAACAAAAGTTCAGATCTATATGCTCCAGCTCAGTGACGTCATACACATGTATGCAGATAACACCCAACTCTACCTCCACCCTCAATTCCAGCACCACTGCTGGTCTGACAGATTGCCTATCAGACATCAAGTCCTTGATGAGCTCCCATTATTTTTGTTCCTATACCTCCAGTCGAATGTCAACAAGTCAGAGTTTCTATGGCTTGGCTCCTTTAAGTGCCACCTTGTTTTAGGTGTTGAGAGCATCACCTGTGTGAATACACATTACAAGTTGTGGAGCTAGTGCAGAACTTATTATGTTCTGATGCCTTTAAACACCATATCCATGCTCGGACCGACCCAGCTTTGCCCTACATCTGAAATATTGTCCAACTCCACCTCTCCCCTTGGGCTGCTGAGACCCTCATCCATGCATTAACCACATCCATGCTTGACTACGCCAACATTCTGTTCTTCAGACTATTCAATTCTTTCCTAGACAAGCTGCAGACTATCTAGAACCTTGTAGACTCTCCCACAACAGGATCCATTGAGCCTGTCACCCATATCCTTGCCCAGTTCCGTTAGCTCCCCATCCCCCAGCAGATCGAGTTCAAGATCTTAAATCCCTCCATGCTCTCGTCCCACCCCACCTCTGAAACCTACTAAAATTGTACTGACCCAGCTGCTCAGCAGGCACAAACCTGCTTCATGTACCCTGCCCTGCTCGCCCCTCTACTGATGGACGACAGGCTTTCATACTATTTGCTTCCACTGGAACTTCATTCTGGAGTCCTCATTAGACTTGTTTCCTCATCATCTTGTTCAAGATCCATCTCAAGACCTACTTCTTTGACTGTGCATTCAGTCATTTTCCCTTCTCACCACTCCACTCAGCTCCAACCCCCAGCTTGGCTCCCAACCAGGATCGTTAAGTACCTTGGGAAGCCTTCCCGAAGTGAAAGGTGCTATATATTTGTTCTGGATGGTCTGCCACATGTGCAGGAAAGATTTGGGGAGCCTGTTGAGCAGGGTGTTCAAATAGTTGAGTTTAAATGTGATGGCATGAATGAGGGTACAATGTGAATCAGTCCCTGTAACAGTGGTTAGACCAGAAAATGCAATACGATTGGTTAACAATCAGTGCTGCAATGTTAGGACAGTGATTCCAGTTCATCCTACTACCTTTATGTCCAAGCTCAAAGGAAAATGTTTTGGCCTTAAAAGGATTCACTGTCTTTTTGCACTCATTCCCAGGATGGCTTTTACTGGCACTTCTAAACAATTTCGAGAATTCCTGAAATCAGTTACCCACAAGGACAGCCTGAACAGCCTTGTTTGCAGATCTTCAGGAAAGATCAAGATGTGGAATCAGGCACTCAGCTGGAGCAGAATGTGCTGAGCATCAAGGCATGCTACACCACAAGAACAGTACCAGTGAATTTTTAAGTATTTTCAATATCTATACATTACTCACCGGGGTTTAAAACTATTTTATCAAATCTAGACATCCTTCAGTTGAGAAATTGAACCTCAATCTGCCTATTCAGGTCCCATAGTACTATTCAAACACAGAAGGGAGTGGTGTCCTGACCAACAATCCCCCAAATAAAATTTGTCACTCACTCCATGGCTTTATGGGACACTGCACTTTACAGTGAAGATTTTTACCTTTGCAACATCCTCTTGTCATGAAAAGCATGATACCAAATTTAAGGATTATTATTAATAAAAAGATCAGTAGATAAAATTTAGTCCGCTATGCAAATTCCTATAACATTTTGCCCAACCATTCAATTTTTCATGGGTCTTTCTGAAGGGACACTACTATGGGAAATGTTTAATTGATACTACTTATAATATTTAGGATCATAAGAGACAATTGATGGGCAAGTAAAAACTTTATCCTCAGCCACCATTAAAATAAGTAAAATGTGTCTATAATAATCCATAACAAAAGACAACTGACTCATACCTATCATATTGTGTGCAGTTTTGGTCTCCTTATTTAAGAAAGGACATATTTGGCTTAGAGGGGTGCAGCGTAGATTCACTAGGTTAGTTCCTGGGAGGAGGGGGTTGACCTATGAGGATAAGTTGAGTAAACTAGGCCTATATTCTCTAGAATATTGAAGAACTAGGGGTGATCTTATTGAAACATATAAGATTCTTATGGGGCTTGACAGAGTACACAGTGCGAGACTGGGGTCACAGTCTTAAGGTTAAGGGTCAGCCTTTTCGAACAGAGTTGAGGAAACACTTCTTCACTCAGAGAGTAGTGAATTTATGGAATTCTCTACCCCAGAAGGCTGTAGATGCTCAGTCCTTGAGCATATTCAAGACTGAGATTGATAGATTTCTAAAGGATAGAGGGATTAAGGGATATGGGGATAAGGCGGGCAGATGGAGTTAGATTAGAAGATCAGCCATGATCTTATTGAATGGCGGGGCAGGCTCGAGGGGCCGAATGGCCTACTCCTGCTCCTAAGTCCTATGTTCTTATATAGTAAAGAATATAGAAACGGAAAATCCAGAAAAGTCCATGAAGAGTTTTACATGGAATGATACTGCACAGAAACAGGCCATTCAGCTCAACTAGTTTGTGCCAGTAGTCAATTTGAACTTAAACAACAGATAACCACATAAAAAAGTGAAGACACTTTGACCTTAAAACTAAAATTAAATTGTTTTAAGGGCAACATGGTATTGCAGCATCACAGTGGGATGTAGATATGCGCCCACAGCCTGCATTTCTGCTAGGTTACTATGTTAGCCCCATTATTGTGGGAGAAGCCACGGAAACTATCCTATCTTCATTAAAGAAACTTTCAATGTAAACTTAACCTACTTCATACTTTTTAAAAAATGTATCTAATCAAAAAATCTCCAGCATTATAAACAGATGAACAGTGGAATCTACTAGAATGAACTACTCCCATTGTTAGAAAGATAACTGAAGATTGGACTTTTATGCAGTATGAAACTGAAGGAAGATCACAAGATCCTAAGGTGATAATAGGGTTAGGAACCCTTAGAGGGAGCAGTGCTGAGCAATTTTTCTCTGAGAAGTGTCAAGGGATGAAGCTACATGGAACTAAAATGAATCAAGATGGATACCTTTAAAATGCACTTAAAAGCAATCCATTAAAAGCAACACATTCTTCCTGCTGTGAGAATATCAATGGCTTTGCTCATAGTAGTCAGCAAACACAAATATGCAAGTCTGCCTGGTTGAAAAATGGCAACTGCTCCCATTCTCAATTTTTTCTGTGCCTTTGCATTCCTTTGGTCAATTGTGTACGAAAGACTTAACCAACAGAAGAATTTTAAAAAGCAAATTTTCTTCTCATTTCCTCTCTAATTGGGAGGCAGAATAATGTCACTAAAGCTATCTTTGAATTTATTTTTAAAAAGTCAGTCTTTTGATTTTAGGATTAAAGCTTAACCCCTCCCTCACCGCGCCCCCCCCCCCTCTTCCTTTCCTGAAAAAAATATTCAAAACCTTGGGTTAAACTCAAAGTGCTGTCAAGCCAAATTATTTGTTAGATGAAAAAACTCAATTGTATTTTGCCCCTCCCTTACCATAACAAGTACAAGTTACATAATAGTTATACCATGAGCAATGACATCCTATCACCAGAAATGGGCAGCACACCTTGTAAACACGACATGTGTTGATACATACTGGTGCAAGATGAATAAGTACCATCTTCAAATAAAGCTCTCACTGAAAGATAAGTGCACTTCACAGTAAACAGTGAACAAACAAATCACATTTAATATTTATACACAGAAAATCTACTTAATGTAGTTTATTTTAAAATAGCAAAGAAAATTAATAATTTTAAGATTGTCTGCCTATTCCAGCTTATTTTTGAATAGTTTAGTAACTATAACTTCCAAAAGTGATGGCTTTTTTATTAAGCACACAAAATAAATATAGGTCACACTGTAATATGACATTTTGGCAGTACACCATGTAAATTCCAGGCCTCTGTCCATCACTAAGTTTACTATTTACAGAATTAAAAAAAAATCAAAGGCCCAAATTTGGTCACAGCTGTTTTTCTGTAATTATTTGTTCTGAAATTAGCTATCTGATTTTCTTTCTTTCTAAGTCTCTCATCTAAGTTTAAAAAATGTCCAGACCTGTACGAAGAAAGGATATTAAGCGGTGGTGGTTTTTCACATGTGCTGTAAGTTTCCAATAATGGAATAGGCAACGACTTGCGGTCAAACAGCTGCTGGTCCTGAATTGTGGAACTTCGGAAGGCTTTCCTCATTGTAATATCTTGCAGCGACACTGAAATGAGAAACCAAAGAGCAATTAAGGCTGGAAATCATTTAAACCCCCTGTCCTACATACTTCTTTGAATAAAATACTAATGGACTAATGTTCACAAAATTATCATTGCATGACTTCAAACTTGCTATTCTAGTCATTTATACCACATATAATGCCAGTATAATTAATACTTCTCTTGGGAGGCCATCATAGGGAGAACACATGACATTACACAAAAACATTTGTAGTTTTTTTTAAAAAAAAACAGCATCACCAGAGACCAAAATCAAGCTGGAATAACTAGTGGGCGGGAATTTTGTTTACAAGTTCACATATCACTACTTTAACATGGGAGAGAGTAATATTGCTCAGGGAGTTCTCATTAATCAGCAGCAGAGAAGAAATTTAGGTTTTGGGTTCGCCCTACCGATTATAATCCTTGCATTTGGTACAGCATTTTATCACTTCATAAAAAATCTTAAATGCTTCGTAGGATTTATTGTAAAAAGTTTTAGTGACTATTTGTAGGTGCATTTGGATCCCTGGCACTACCATATCCCAGCTGTATTGGAGGATGTCTAGAATAATAGAAAAAAGTTTTACTGTGATGATAAAAATATTCTTCGATCCATATTTAAAGTCACACGTACATTTTAAATAGGAACTAAATTACTGTTATTTAACCAACGTGGTATGAACTGAATACGTGATAGAAAGGACGCTGGTGCTTACTTTCAGACAACTCACTGAATTAATCAGAACACACAAGCAAATAAGATGTGAGCAAGTTACAGCCAGCAGAACATTAGGATCTAAATTATATCCACATTTTCCCATCCAAGATCAGCTGTTTCTAACCTCAATCAATGTATGTAAAATTAATAATAGCAGTTGATTTTGTCCTTATCACGCCTTCAGGATGTCTCAAAGAGTTTCACAGAATATATTGTAAAGTGCTTTGACTGTATATTTTGTGGGCGAAACGCAGTAGCCAATTGTGCACAGCAGTGTCCCACAAACAGTTGTGAATTGAGTGGCCAAATTATTATTACTACCGGAAAAGCAATCCGCAAATCGACTAACAACTGGGTTCCTACTTAGTGCTAGGTAAACCGAGGTGTGTGGGGCAAGGAAACTTGCCTAACGTTTCACCCTGCCCGGGAATCAAACCCAGGTCCTTTCGCTTGCGAGTAGCATGGGAGCATAAGGTGAGGACCTTTGGCTAACTCGTCACATTGGATAATTTGTTACTAGGACCTTATGTTTAATATAGTAAACACGTTATCCGGAGTTTACTATATTAAAAGATCAAAGAAAATGATTGAAAAACAAATGCAATTTGTACAACAAAGGACAGCTTGTTTGATGTGGCAATGCAGATATAGTTACAAACAAAGGTCCACTTTAGATCCCTGACAAATTATTCAACTCCAGTATTCTGAAGTATTAACTGTCATAGCTATATGGAATCCTATCCTATACCTATGGAAATTTAAAAGTTGGGACGTGCTGCATTATATTTGTGTACAGTACTAATTAATTTAGAGAAGACAGTTTGTGCTTTTCCTTGTTGTATTGGCTTTGATATTTCAGTAAAGTTGCCTGCACTAAGTACAAATACAACAACAACATTTCATTTATAGAGCGCCTTTCACGCCGGGAGGACGTCCCAAGGCGCTGGACAGTTGGGTCGGGACCCGAGCAGGGGAGAAATGGTCAGGATGAGGGGAGGGAAGGAAGGGAGCGAGGAGGGGGTAGAGAGTCGACAGGGGAGCCGAAGGCACGGTTGAAGAAATGGCATGAGATCAGGCTTTGAAAAGCCCGGCACTATAATTCTGTTTATATAAAAGGCTAGCAATTTTACTATAAAATTAAACAAAACAATCTTTGCTTCAATGAAACTTCTTATAGCTCCCAGTCAGATAAAGTTTCCGAATACCCTAGAACATTTAGATTGGGAAAGGAAAAACAAGGAAATAGATGGAAATTCTCATACTTCAGAAACTGTGCCTGCTTAGGTGAGTGTTAAAAACACCATGGAACTATCAGAAAGAGAAAGTAGTTTCTTCAAGTGTCCTGGCCAACAATTATCAAGGTAATCCATCGACACTACATTTTAAAGCACTGAGATGTTTAAACAATGGATAAGCAATTATACCAAATGCAAGGATTATTAAAACATGGTTATGTGCTAAATACAAGGCTTCTTTGTGGTTTAAAGCTGAGAAAAGTTGGCCAAAATATTTACAGATCTTAAAATTGAAATCAAATATTAATATGAACACAGAAATATTTGAAAAGAAAGGGTTTGCTTGAATTGAATAAATCGTGGTTGAATTTAGATTGTTAGTCAAAGTGCTAACAAATGCATTTGGGCTTGAATGAGACACTAATGCAAGTGCAATAGCAAACTCTGGAGTAGTCTAAAAAGCTTTATCAAAAGAAGTAGCATGTTCCTATGGGAGAATGCTCACTAACACTTCAAATTAAGCAATTTAAAAATACATTTAGAAAAAATTGTTTGCTTACGTTCCTCCTCTTTTGGATCCAGCTGAGTCACACTAACTGAAAGACGGTCAACGCGCTCCTGCAAAGAATTAACCCTGAAGGAGAAACTATGAGCTTCATTGAATAGCTCCCCAAATATATCTTCTGCATATTTGCCTGAAAAATAGTTTGAAAATAAATCAGATCCACATTTGAAGAGAGGAAAACAAACATAAAATTGAAAACAAGGACTAGATTTCTATCAAACACTATGACATTGCTCATTAAAAATGAGCCGTTCACCAGAATTTTACAGTGAATGCCTACAAAGTGAAGGTGTGTGGATAGGAGCTATTGAATTACATTATTCAATAGTGGAGTCCTGTAGCTCAGTGGTTAGAGCACTCGCTTTGCAAGCGAGACACCTGAGTTCAATTCCAGGCAGAGGGCGAAACCTTGGGCAAGTTTCCTTACTCCACACGCCTAATAATAATCCCTCCAAAAACAATAATAAATTGGTCATTTTCAATCCATGACTGTTTGTGGGACATTGCTGTGCACAATTGGCTGCCGCGTTCGCCCACAAATACAGTCAATTCACTTTACAGTATATTCTGTGAAGCGCTTTGGGACGTCCTGCTGGATTTCCTTGAATCCAAGACCAAGGGAATCCGCTCCGCGGTCACTTCCCCTCCAACTTCCACCCATCACCCACCCCTTCCCTCCCACACTCCGACTCCTACCCATCCTCCCCTACTCACTTTTGTACCCGTTTCCCCACCCTCTGTCACTGAACTCATCCTATCCCTAAAACCAACCACCTGCTCCCTTGACCCCATCCCCACTCCACTCCTTATCTCCCAGCTCCACTTTCTTGCCCCACATATCACTGACATCATCAACCTGTCCCTCTCCTCTGGCTCTGTCCCCATTCCATTAAAAACTGCCATCATCACGCCCACCCTGAAAAAACCCTCCCTTGATGCGTCGCAGCTATCAAGCTACCGGCCCATCTCCAACCTCCCCTTTCTCTCCAAGGTCTTGGAAAGAGTTGTCGCCTCCCAACTGCGCTCTTTCCTTTCCACCCATTCACTTTTCGAACCCCTTCAGTCAGGTTTCCGTGCTGCCCATAGCACAGAAACTGCCCTGGTCAAGGTCACCAATGATATCCTGACCATCTGTGACCAGGGCTCCCTCTGCCTCCTCGTCCTCCTCGACCTATCGGCAGCATTCGATACGGTCGACCACGCTATCCTACTCCACCGCTTGTCCTCCCACCTCAACCTTCAAGGCACTGTCCTTGAATGGTTTAGGTCGTACCTTTCTCACCGTCTTCACTTTGTCTCGACGAATGGCTTCTCCTCCACCCCCCGTACTGTCTCATGTGGTGTCCCTCAGGGCTCTGTCCTCGGTCCCCTCCTCTTCACCCTCTATATGCTCCCCCTCGGTGACATCATCCGCAGACATGGAGTTAACTTCCACATGTATGCGGATGACACCCAACTCTACCTTTCCTCCTCTACTCTCAACTCCACGACCACCGATGTCCTGACAGCCTGCCTGTCCGACATCGAGTCCTGGACGAGAGACAACTTTCTTCAGCTCAACGTGCGAAAAACCGAGGCCCTCCTGATTGGCTCACGTCAGCGCCTCCGCACCTCAGGCGCTGACACCATCAGCATCCAAGGCTGCACTCTCCACCTCTCAAAGCCAGTCAGGAACCTCGGCGTTTTGTTCGACCCTGAGCTGTCCTTTCTCCCTCACATCCGCACCACAACTGGCACCGCCTTCCATCACCTCCGGAACATCGCCAGACTACGGCACTACCTCACCCCTCACGCTGCTGAAACCCTGGTCCACGCCTTTGTCACCTCAAGGCTGGACTATGGGAACTCTCTCCTCGCCGGCCTTCCCGCCACCTCCCTCCACAAGCTGCAGGTCATTCAGAACTCTGCAGCTCGTGTACTGTCCCGCACCAGGCTTCGGGACCACATCACTCCCACCCTCGCTCGCCTCCACTGGCTCCCCATCCCCCAGAGGATTGACTTCAAGATCCTCATCCTCACCTACAAGGCCATTCACGGCCTTGCTCCCTCCTACCTCTCCAACCTACTATCCCCCTACCTACCTGCCCGTACCCTCCGTTCCTCCGGCTCCGGTCTGCTCCACGTCCCCCGCCCCAACCGCCCTACCATCGGTGGTCGGGCCTTCAGCCTCTCAGCCCCGAGGCTCTGGAACTCCATCCCCCAGTGCCTTCGCCGCTTCCTCCCTTTCCTCCTTCAAGGCCGGTCTCAAAACCTTTCTCTTTGACCGTGCCTTCAGCTCCCCTCTCGACCCTCTTCCCCCTCCTCGCTCCCTCCCTTCCCTCCCCTCACCCTGACCATTTCCCCCTCCTCGCTCCCTCCCTTCCCTCCCCTCGCCCTGACCATTTCCCCCCTCCTCGCTCCCTCCCTTCCCTCCCCTCGCCCTGACCATTTCCCCCCTCCTCGCTCCCTCCTTCCCTCCCCTCACCCTGACCATTTCCCCCCTGCTCGGGTCATGACCCAACTGTGCAGCGCCTTGGGACGTCCTCCTGACGTGAAAGGCGCTTTATAAATGGAATCTTGTTGTTGTTGTTGTTGTTGTCCTCCCGACATGAAAATTGCTATATCAAATGCAAGGATTATTATTATTATTGGGAATTTATCATTAGCGAATCCTCTCTATTAACTGTAATCGTATAGAATTTTTAAAAAAATTCCATTTGTATCTTGCTTACAATCTACAATGTTTTTCCACTTTTAGTCATCTTAATATTTGAAGTACTGCTAAAGATAAGCACAAAGTAATGTCCATTCTGCTTGAACCTGTAATATATACTTGAACTACAAATATAACAGAGGGCTTCTGGCAGCCATATTTTTCTTCATTCTATTTGTGAAACTCGTTATTTTGGGTTGCTTTAATAAATATGAATTATTGGTGCCAATGATCTACTTCCTGGTGCAGTCCAAAAGTATTATTACACTTTGCTGAATGTTCTTACAAGTGTGTAAATTTAGTAAGTGCACTTTAGAAAGAATTCATTTAAATTGTTGCCCCACAAAGTAGCAGGTAAACAGCATCAAGTTTCTCATCAGTGGTATGAAAGAGAAGGGATTTAAAGAAATAAAACAGTAAGGTTGGGGAATTTTTTAGAAGATGCAGCTTCTCGCAACTAGTCAAATACAGCAATGAACTAAAACAGGACGTTTCAAGAGGTAAATGGCCTAAAGAGAAATTGGGAAGGCGTAAAGAGAAATTGTGCTCTCATAGAAAAGTATATTACTTCTTAAAAGTATATTACTAGACCAGAGGAAACAGACTCAGGATATTTTCCTTTGGAAGCATATGGTCAGTTTCCAGTAGTTACATAGAGGCATTTACATAGAGTGACAGCATGGAAACGTGCTAGTTGACTTTACTGGTCTGTGCTGGTGTTTATACTTCACATGTGCCCCCATCCCTCCTATTTCCCTCACCTATACCCCTTTATCCCCTTCTCCCTCATGTATGCATCAAGTTCTGTCTTCAATAATATTGATGCCTTTCGCTTCAACCACAGTTTCCAGCAGCAAGTTTCATGTTCTCATCAACCTCTGCATCAAGAAGTTCCTCCTAAACTCCCTATTAGATCTACTACTAGCTACTATATATATACACATATATATATAAAACATATATATATATACACATATATATAAAATATATATATAAAACATATATGCATATATGTATGTGGAAACAGCCGATAAACACTCACCTTTCAAATCCTTTCATAAACTTAAAAATAGCTAATATACATAATTGCAACAGGAGTAGACCATTCATTTAGCTGGCCGATCATCCAGATTGAGGATCTTTCATTTCATAAAAAAATTAGCAAGTTTGCAGTAAGGCTCATCGCATGCAGAAGAACAATTTCAAGCAGAAGTAGACTATCTAGCTTACCATAAATTTCCCATAAAATTCCTGGTGTGTTGGTCATTTATATTCAATCAGCTACAGATGCAGAGAAATGTTGTTGATGTAAACAAGATTTTATTCTTAAATGGTTCCTCAGTAATTTGTCACACATGTTGTACAGAAGAATTAGTCAACAACAGGGACAAACAAAATAATTTATATGAACAGGAAGAATTAGAATGAATATTCAGTTAAAAAATATAGAAATATAGAAAATAAACAAATATAGATAGTGGCACAGTAGATTAACACACTGGTCTTTCACCCCTGGAAACTAATCTCGAGCCCAGCCTTTGCTGCCTTTAAAAGTTTGACATGAATTATCTTTGAGCAGAGTCTTGAGCAGAAAAAGGAAAGCACTCGTGGGAAAATAGAAAAATATTGCAATGGTAATTGGGAAAGCTCTTATGAGTTGGAAAAGAATAGAATGTTCCAATTATAAGGAGCAGCTGATATTTCAAATTGGATAGTATTGTATCTCAGCAATAACATCCTTATCTTGAGCAGNAAAAAGAGAATTATATTCCCTGAAAAATGTGAGACCATTACTTTGCAATACTGATGGAAGATTCTGCTGATTACTAGAACAGACTTCATTCACTTGAAAAATTGACTACATTTGTTTCTTATTATTTAATGCTTGCTGAGCAGGATTGAGGCAAGCTTGTTTTGGAGGCTGACTGTGATGGAGGTGTTGGCATTAAAAGAAATTCGGAACCTCGCAAAGAGATCACACCGCTCCCACCTTATCTATCATGACAATTGTTCAACAGCCATGTGTAAGGACTGAGCAAGCTTATACAGTTTTTTTTATTAATATGACAACTATTTTGAGCGGGAATGTAAATGTATGTATTTTAGGGCATTTGCCTATAAAATCTATCTACTAAAGGGTCTATTCATTCATAAACACAAAAAATAGTTACATTTTTAAAACCCACACTTCAAGCATTATGTCCAATGCCAAAGACATTTTCTAGACAGTGAACACTTTCTGTGGCTTTTCTAGATTCAAGGCTGCCCAATGAAGTAGAATCAAATCAACCTCTTGAATCATGCTCGTATGAAAATCATTTCAAGGTTATATAACAGTTCAGTATATCTACGTTTCTATTAACAGGGAATGTACAATGTTATTACCAATAATTAGCTTCCATGTCATACTGTGAAAATTAAGATTTGCACCAATACGTTTTCAGATGCGCATAATCAGAAACAGAGAAAAATCCATCCGAGTGAAATACTTACTGAGGCTGCTCAGCTGTCGGATTACATTTGCCAAAGAAATGTTAGTCACACACTCCAGTTCATTCCGAATACTTCCCGGTAGCACTGTATGGCACAGATGCCTAGGCTCTATGTTTCGTTTCACTAATGGCATTCTGAATTCAACATACAGAACAAGAAACCTGCGACAAAAAAATTATATCAGTTAATATACTTTAGGAATGAAGAATCACTGTTACATGCAAAGCTTTATTTTGGATTTAACGATCACCTTTTATTAAAAAATCACATTTTAACAAATGGTGTTATATAAAGTGCTATAGCATTCTTCAAAACATGATGTTTTCCTTTCTATTTTTCAGAAAGAGATGGGTAAAATGGGTTTGAGAAGGATGACACTAAGCAAAATCTTTTTCTCTATATTTTTCCTCTTTTCATGGTACATCCTTACCCAAGAGGATTACCAATTACAACAACAAATTACATTTGTATAGTGCCTTTCACGTCAGGAGGATGTCCCAAGGGAATGGACAGTCAGCGATCCACACCCGAGCTGGTGGTAAGGATCAGGAGGGGTGGAGGCTGACCAAAGTCATAGTTGAAGAGGAGAGACTTGAGACGGGTCTTGAAGGAGGCAAGGGAGGGGGCGAGATGGAGGAACTGTGGAATGAAGTTCTTTTGGGGTTTCTATGCATTTCTGGGATAGAACTTTTAAAATATAATCTTTATATTTGATAGTGCTTTACAATGTCATTTGAAATGCCTCAAATTTTTCTGTAGAATGTAGTGACTGCCTTTGTAGGTAAACGCTCCGAGACACCGCCTGGCCAGAAGGGTGCTATACAAATGCAAGTTGTTGTTGTAAACACAATAGCCAATTTATGCACAGCAATGTCCTACAAACCATGAAGTGAATTTCTAACTTTATCTGCAGGATTGTTGGCCAGGATACCTAGAGAAACTTCCTTTTTTCCCCAATAGTGCCATGTTTGACTGAATACTGTACAAACACATGAATGACAACTTGCAGACAACAGCAACGTTCAACAATACAAAGTCATTAGATTTTGAAACTCAAAAGTACATTCACCACCATTTCATGAGAACCAGACAATGATCAGAATTGATTGAGCTTAAGGAATCAGTCTTTATCAAAACTAGCCATTCAAATGTACTTTTAACTTTTCCAATGCCGTGTTCAAATATCCAATAATAATGGTATTATTGATTAATTGAATGGGGAGAGGAAGAGGGGAAAAAGATAAGAACTCAATAACTTGTAAACACTTCCTAGTCTGCCTTCTTGTATTTAGTTTTGTTTTCAGATGCAGCTCTTCTTCTGCTCTGCTTTGGATTATTCTCATTCAATATTTAAGAATATTTTATTCTTTGAGTGATTTCCTCTTGTTACAAGTTTCAAGTCACAACTCTTTGTAAGTAAAACATTCATTTGTGTGAGTTTAAAAGCAAAGAACAGAAAATAATTCCTAAAGTGGTGGTAGTAAATAGCCTTCCAGCACTATTTTCCTATTGAAAATGATGAGGATGTAGCATTTCAGCTAAGCCCTACCTTTGTTTTCTCTGTGTGCTTTGATGTTTTCCATGAACACAGTGCTGTCAACAAACCCATAGGTTATTCTTTTTGAAAGGGGGTGAAAGGGAATTCAATCTAAAATAATTCCCCTTGCTAGAAAAACTATTAAAGATTTTAAAAAGAAAGTTGTTGACCATTTTGTATTGGAAACAAACTGCCAATGGAGATCTAGCACATCAGTTCTGCTGGTTGGAAAGTCCTTCTTGGAATATGCATTCACCAGAACAGTATCTGGCCAGCTGCCATTTATCTGAGTAAATCCCAGATGGTACTGAACTTTATGTTTATACTGTATTTCTGTTCTAGGATCAGAATCCAAGGGCAGAGAGAATGCCAACTTCCAGTTAAATGAATGGTAGCTGGCTGGATAACTATCAAAGCACATTTTCTATGTTGCCAAAAGTGGTGGTTCTCCAACAGACTGCATTTCTAATTTTGTAACAGAACAACAGAGCAAACATGTTTTCTTAGTGGAGGAGATCTTTAACAATGTGCAGCATTTCTTTAGGAGCACATTAGATGGAATTCATTCTCTCCTCTCCCCTATATTGTGCAGCAAAATATGCCAGCACAGGCAAATGCACAATTCTATTCATCACTATTAGCAGGTGATGTTATCTGCATACAAATCCTCTATTTTATGGACATCACTGACTGGGAACAATTAACAGCGAGTGGGAAAGGAGTTCAGCAACTTTGACTGGAATCCTTCCACAATCCACCTCATACTCAAAACTACTAAACTAAAACCTAGTATAAAAACATAACTCATTAGAGCAATAAGATGCCCTTTTTTGAGAACCATCCACTTGTGGAATATAAATCTCAACTTAGTCTTCAACCCTCAGTCTTTCCACACATCTGTACAATCACATATGCTCTGATAACTACATTTTAGCCAGTGGAAAATAATAGTAGTTTTTTTTAAAAGAAGGTTAAGAATAAAATTCATTTGGTATATCCACTCTAATTTCAGGGAAAACACTTTCTACTCACATCAGCTAATTTTATTTTGACCAATAACCCCTCTTCCTCCACCCTACCCAAAAAAAAACTTCAAGTAGTAGAGCGAGAGCACTCTGTTTAGAGGATACTTTGTATTCAAAGAAAGAAGATACACCTAAAAATCTTCTAGAATCCACTGGAAGCAAACAAACTATCCCAATTCCCAGTGAAACCTTAGCTAGGCAGAATTTTCTACAATACTGCAATTCAGGCTTAAATGTTTAGAGGATGAGTCAATAAACAAACATTTTTAAAAAAAATACACATTTTACTTTCCTTAATCATTACAAATATTTGAGTACAAACTTCAGAGGCTATAATGGTTGTGAGCGGTACTGCAAAAGATTCAATCCAAATGAATTACAACTCCTCTACCATAAGGCACAGGTGTCACTGAATGGTTGAACGCAAGTTAAAAGAACATTCTACGTCTCACAGGGTAGATAATGTTATTAGATGTGGAACAACAACGATTATGGAAAACAAGGTAACACAAAGTCGGAATTCCAAGAATTAAATTAACAATTTTGATTCAGATAAAGTATAAAAAAAAACAAATTGCATTTACGTAGTGCCAATGAGGGGGTTTGCATCCAAGCTGTGGGTTGGGATCAGAGAGGGATGGAGGAGGAAAGATGACCAAATATCAATATTTGTATTAATATAAATGTTAATGTTTATTAATTGTGTTAATAAACATCAACACTGGATATGATTGAAAAGAATAAATCTGTTCCATGGTAGCAGAGTGCACAGCTATTCGGATTTATGGCAGTGAATTTCCAGGTGTCCAGTGCGGAAACTTAACCTATCTTGATCCCATACTGATCCAATTATTTACAACAGGCTTTAAGGGTATGCTCCCTGATAATGAAGTAAAGGAATGCCCAGATTTCAAAGCACTGAATACTCGAATTTGTAGAAAAATACAACCAACTAAAAATCAGCCTCTTGCCTTGATTGCCGTCAAATCTCAACTCAATAAAATAGCAGCCTGGTGTAAGAACTTACTTGAGACAACAAAAAGCAGCTCAGTTGTTTTCAGTGCATCCATACAAATTAGGGTAGACTTTCTAGTAATTCTTGCTGGTCTTCTCTTCACTTCTCCCCCCCACCACCACCCGGCTCTACAACAGTTCCACTTTCAGCCTCTCTGCAACCACTGTACTTTCTCCATGGAGACCACAAAAGGTCACTCAAGATCTCATCCATTGGACATAGAGCAAAACATCCCATCTAGCAATCTCACTGAGAATCGGAAAAACATGAACTTTTAGGAGAGTCAAGACTGGGTTCAACCAGAGGACACGGCCTGCGATTGAAGAAGGATAAATTCAGAACGAATCTACACAAACACTATTTCAGTAAGCAAATAGTGAACCTGTGGAACAGGCTCCCTAGGGAGACGGTTGAAGCAGGAAGTGTTGATTCTTTCAAACACAGATTAGATAGTTTTCTTTTAGGAGATAACATTATGGGATATATTACATAGGTATTTTGGGACATATGTGCATACGACCCCCAGGAAGGTGGAAGGCAAACTAGATGGACCATGGTCTTTTTTCGTCTAACATTTATGTTCTTAACCTCAAGTTCATGATTGGAAGCCAGCATAATTTTAAATAAATTCATATCAAATTTTCTTTTAAAAAACCCAGTAGCAAGCTACAAATAGAATACTCTATACTTCACGGAAAACAAAGACCACTGTACCACAGCACAGAATGGCATTATGTTGGCTCCTCCACAGGCTGACTTCCTGATTTAAGCAATGTTGTCATGGTGAAACACGGAGTGAAAGCCAAAGACTTCACAACAAGGGGGGCAATTCAGGGTCAACAACAAGCTGTTAACAAGAGTTAGTGTGGTCAGTTTCAGAGTTAGTGGTCAATTGCAGAGCCGTAATGACTGAAACCAGTAACAGGCTACCTGTCCATGTGTGTAAAGCAAACAGAATAATCACAAACCCGTCCACTACATCCAAAGTTACATGTATAGCCTGAATTATGAAGAAAACCACAAGTTTATATTCAAACTAAGTTTTGATTTTTCTTAACAGGTGCACGGAGCATCAAACGCACCAAAGGAGGCATTTAGGATAGATGTACCTCTACCACCTAAAGCAATGACCAGGAAATCAAACTGCATATTTCAAAGTTTAAAAATAAAAATGACTTTAATTTCATAATAAAGGGAAAAAGAGAAAAAAAGAAGGTTCATCGCTATTTATCTAGAATAGACTAAGTCTGGATATTGCTCCTGGGTAATAATTTGTTAGTTTGATAAAGCACCTTATTACATAATTGAAACAAACATAATTTCACAGGATTTACTGGAAAATGTAGCGATTGCTTTCATAGGCGAACCAGCAGCCAATCTGCACACAACAATGTCCCATAAACAGCCATGAAATGAATGGCCATTTGATATGCAGAAAGAACTTCTCTTTTCAAATAGTGCCATGTTTATCATCCACCTGAACACATCTTCTGACTTAAGAGGCAACAGAACAGAGTGCCACTAATACTAATGAATACAATCTGTTACCTGAGTCCCGTAGCTCAGTGGTTAGAGCACTCGCTTTGCAAGTGAGAGACCTGAGTTCAATTCCAGGCAGAGGGCGAAACCTTGGGCAAGTTTCCTTACTCCACACAGAGCCTAATAATAATCCCTCCAAAAAAACAAAACTATAATGAATTGGTCATTTTCAATCCATGACTATTTGTGGGACATTGCTGTACGCAATTGGCTGCCGTGTTCGCCCACAAATATACAGTCAATTCACTTTACAGTATATTCTGTGAAGCGCTTTGGGACGTCTAGAAGACGTGAAAAGCGCTATATCAAGTGCAAGGATTATTATTATTGTTATTATTACCTCACATCAGAGGAAAGACCGGGATGTATCCACATAGCCACTGACCACAAAATACAGCTTTTTAGGAAAATGCTTCAGAGACAAATGCAGTATATTTTGTTGTCAAATAAAACAGGAGACTCTTTGACTTCTTTCATCCAACCATCGAATGCCTACAAGCAAACCTGCACATTCCACCAATTTTTTTCCTCTGTATAAACATAGCATCCTTCATCATTGAAGACATGGACATAACCATGCATGAAATGAGATTCACAATTGCCTTCCACATTCAAGTTAGCTATTTTTCCGACTGCACACACTAAGCCTGACTAGTTACACATCTTTATTAGAAGCATTAATATTCAAATTTAAAAATAGTATTGCATCTAGTATTTTTTGGGATGAGAAAACGGTTTCAGATCTAGGCACTAATTTTGAGTGATCACTGAAGGTGGTTCGTTTTTTAAAAAAATAAATGTAACTGCAGGGAATCCTCAATGGACATTTTTAATCTGAAAATCTCAGCAAATTGTCATGTAAAAACTATTCTGGATGGTTAGAGCACTCGCCTGCGAGAGGACCTGGGTTCGATTCCCAGGCAAGGCAAAACATTGGGCAAGTTTCCTTACTCCACACACCTCTGTTTACCTAGCAGGAAATAGGAACCCAGTCGTTGGTCAATTGGTGGTTCGCTTCTCCGGGGATAATAATCCCTTCAAAAAATAAATAAAAGTTTGGTCACTCAATCCACGACTGTTTGTGGGACACTGCTGTATGAAATTGGTTGTCATGTTTCGCCAACAAAATATAGTGAATTCACTTTACAGTACATTCTGTGAAGCACTTTGAGATGTCTCAAAGGCGTGATAAGTTGCTATATCAAATGCAAGGATTATTATTATTATTTTTTAAAAATACAGTGTGCTTTCTTTGCCAATTCCCTTCCCACCTGCTTTCCTTAACAATCAGTGACTGACTCATCTGGAATGTCTCCAATGCATTGGTCAAGTACCATTCTTCATGTGTATGCCGAGAGAGGTCTCCAGAGGCCAGTCAACAGTGGAGGACAGCACAGCTAAGTCTAATTCTCTTCTCAATCAATGGCTCAGCAAAAAACAATGGATAATGATCAGGAGCAGAATCCCCAGATGATTTATTCACTTCCCTGTAGCACCCATCTGCTGCCCTGGATAAAATCAGCTAAGCTAGCACAAACTGAGAATCAAACTGGCAATTGTCTGGTCTGTTTGGCCGAGTTCCACACTGATAGCTTACTCATGAGGACAATACTCTTTTTTCTATTAAAGATATATTGGAGAGGAGTAAGAAAATGCACATTTACATTAAAGATGAATGCAAAGTGAACCCTGACCAAGAAACAAAAGGACCAAACTTCAAAATCAAATACGTTGCTGAAACATGAACAAACTCAACACATTTAAAGCAATCTACATTTATTTATTCACCAGCACCCTTGCTGTACCTTCTTTGTAAATATAGTGCCTTTCATGTCAAGAGGCATGTGCTTCAGACAACTGAGGGGAAAATCAATTGAAAGCTCAATCAGAGGTAATAATAATAATCCTTGCATTTGATACAGTGCCTTATCACGTCTTCAAGACATTTCAAAGTGCTTCACAGAATATACTGTAAAGTGAAACAAAAACAGAAGTTGCTGGGAACACTCAGCAGGTCAGACGGCATCTATGGAAAAAGGGAGTCAACACTTTGGGTCCACAACCCTTTGTCAGAACTGCGGCATGTTGGGAGGGAGAGGCTTTTAAGGGCTTTTCCCCAGTTCTGACGAAGGGTGGTGGTCCCAAAACATTGACTCACTTTCCTTTCTCCATAGATGGTGCCTGAACTGCTGAGTGTTCTCAGCACCTTCTGTTTTTGTTTCTGATTTTCAGCGTCTGCAGTATTTTGCATACTGTAAATTTTGCATACTGTATATTTTTTGCACAGCAGTGTCCCACAAACAGTCATGGATTGAGTGACCAAATTATTTATTTTTTTGAAGGGATTATTAACCCGGAAAAGTGATCCGGCAATTGACTAACAACTGGGTTCCTACTTACTACTAGGTAAATAGAGGCACGTGGAATAAGCTACAGGACTCCACAAGGTTTTCTGGAGGATGTTGATGATGGAGTGGGCAGTAGGATTTTTCAATGGACTTCTAGAGAGCACGCCAGAATTGCAGTGAGCTCTTTCATCAATATTGGGGCAGAGGTAGGGAACGTGAAACAGACTGCGTTCCTGAGCGAGTGGAGCAGAAGGGACCCAGGAGCTCACAGAGTAGCACGGGGCAAGGCAATGGAGACAAATGAAAGTGGCAAATATCAAAAGATTTTTAAAAATATTAAAGTACATCTGAAATGTAGATGCAGGCACATACCTTTCCATTTTAATATATGGCAAAGCCACTATTAGTGCAAAGCCAGTCAGTCACTGACAAAAAAATAACATCTGTTTTTGGCATCTCCAAAGGGAAGAGAAAATCTTGAACGAACATGAATGAAAGTGTATTCATTTAATTTTCTACATTAAAAAAATCCTCAACATATTAAATTCCCAGTCCACAAAAATTTAAATACTGTAGGTGGTCTATTATGTTCTGGAAAGTCTATTTTAAGGAATCACAACAATAGATTACTTATGGTAGGTAGGATTTCTTTCCTTAAAAGAAATTTAATCTAGGTCTACATACTGGAAATGCCACAAAGAAACAATCACTCTATTTGCTGTCCCTTTAAAACATTGCACCTTGGGCAGTCAGGTGATGTTTTCCCACTCAACTATATAACACACTTTTTCTGAGACAAGGCATCAAGTTTTTCCCCAGGGCATGCAGCAGCGAACCTGTGGAACCAGCAGTGAAGAGCACTGAAATAGTATAGCCAAATGAAGCTGGTAATCAAAAACCTAGGAGTAAAGTAGTAGAACAATTGCAGCTCCAGTCAATGCCAGGTGATAAAAGAAAACAAGAAGCAGCAGTCAGGAAGAGAGCCTTCAGTGGAGGTTGAACTTCGTACAAAATAAGAGTTATCCAAGGTATGCAGTAGCCTACTTTCTTCGCATTAATTTAAAAGCCACAGACAATTAGAATATATACCAGTATTTTACAAAAACTAGAAATTTCTCAAATCAGCTTGGAACACAGCATCATGAAGGCACTTTTGTTTGCTGAGAACTCAGCTGGTCCATATTGTGGCACACAAACAATGCTGAAGATAGCACGGGAACAAAGGTCATGAAAGAAGTGATGATGATAAATAATAATAAGCCTAGCTCAGTTGGTAGAACAGTCGCGGTTGAGTCAAAAGGTAACGGTTTCAAGCCCCATGTCAGGACTTTAAACTCAGTCTCGGCTGGCACTCAAGTGTAGTGGTGCATTGTTATAGGGCAATCTTTTAGATGAGATGTTAAACCGAGATCCCGTCTGCCTATTCAGGTGGATGCTAAAGATTCCAAGGCACTTTAAAAAGGAAGTTTCTTGCAGTGTCCTGGTCTATGCTCCCCCAACTAAAATGGTTCATTCACTTCATCAATGTGTGATACATTACTGCACGAATGGCTGCCACAGTCGACTGTAAAAAATAGTCACAAAATTTTCCAGAATATCCCATGTGACACTTTTGAGTCCTCCCAAACTGAAAGGCTCTGTATCTTAAGTATTATTGCATTTGAAAAAATTGCACCATCACCCCCACCCGGCTCCACTAGCTCCCCATCCCTAAGAGGATAGAATTAAAAATCCTTCTCCTCACTTGTGGAGTTCTGTAGCTCAGTGGTTAGAGCACTCGCCTTGCAAGCGAGACACCTGCGTTCAATTCCAGGCAGGGCGAAACCTTGGGCAAGTTTCCTTACTCCACCAGCCTAATAATAATCCCTCCAAAAACAAAAATAAATTGGTAATTTTCAATCCACGACTGTTTGTGGGACACTGCTGTGCGCAATTGGCTGCCGTGCGCAATTGGCTGCCGCGTTTCGCCCACAAATATACAGTCAATTCACTTTACAGCCTATTCTGTGAAACGCTTTGAGACGTCTAGAAGACGTGAAAAGCGCTATATCAAATGCAAGGATTATTATTTCAAGGCCTTGCCCCCTCCTACCTCTCTGACCTGCTAATCCCCTATCAACCTGTCCGCTCCCTCCATTCAGCAGACTCCGGCCTGCTCCATGGCCATTGGCAGCCAGGCTTTCAGCATCTCTGCCCCACTATTTGGAACTCCATTCCACAATCCCTTCGCCTTGCTCCCTCCCTTGCCTTCTTCAAGGCACGACTCAAGACCGTGTATTTCGACCATGCCCCCTCCTACCTCTCTTCCCTACTTCATCCCAACCCTGTCCCCCCACTCTCAGGTCCTGATCCCCGACTGTTCAGCGTCTTGGGACGTCATCCCAACATGAAAGGCACATTACAAATGTAATTTTGTTTTGTTGCATTACTTATATGAACACACAGAGCTTTAAATTGTTTTGCCTTACAGATGACTTCCAAAAAATGCCACACTGCAGTTAATATTCTCCACTCCAAAAATCAAAAGGTGATATATTTAAGATGGACAACTACTGTAAAAATATTTAAATGGGAGATAGTATGCCAGCATTTGCATAAAATCAGACTCTGAATTGGAACATTCCACCGGAGTAAATACAGGGAACTATGGAAATGTGCAATATTTCCAATATGTTCCAATTATTTCATCTTCTGGTTTGTGAACATCTTGACCTGTAATTCCAAATTTGCTAAGTTTCAAAAAAAACACTGGTGATTAGTGGTCTAGTGGGAAAACATCAGCCATTTTGTTCACTGGCTTTTTTTAAAAAAATAACTTTAGATTCGTTGATCACAAACTTCATAAACTGAAGCTCAGACCTATTCGTTGCAAATCAGACCTCTGTGCTCTAACCTTCTAACCTATAAATAGGCTTCTAAGCGACAGATCCTGAATGAGACCCAGTAGATTTCACTCTATTAATCACAAGTCCTAGGATCTTAAGCAATCTCAAAATTGTTCTTTCCAGGATACCTCTAATCCAGGATAACCAGTTTGATTTTGAGACTGCTGAAATAGAGGAGCACTTTGTAAAGTGATAGATTCAAAACGGGTTTCTTAATTGCTTGAGTGGTAAATGATAGAGAGCAATTTTTGATTTTTCACTAGTGTAGGAAACAGATCATATTGCCTGTCAACAATGAAAGAAAAATAATCTTTTGCACAGTAAAATAATTTGCAATATCACCCAACGGTCCAAATGCTGATTTTCTCTGACTTTCTCCCCCAATGAAATGATCAAATCGCATTTGTATGTGCAGTCCAAAGATTTGTGTGTGAAATACACCTTCTCAATGCAAAGCTTGTGAAAACTTTAGAATGTCAAATAAGACATTTTAACACGAAGACCTAATGTATTAAAACAGTTTTTAAAAAAATCTAATTGAGATACACTGGAGTTTAGGACTATTTAAACAGCTTGTTAGTGTGTGGCTGACTCAGCTGACACTGATTATCGTGGTTACAAAACATCATGTGTTTTGCTGTAAAACATTCAATCAAAAGCTGCAGGGAGATTCTTGGATGAGCTCAAATTTATTGTGCACTCATCTCCATTTTGCATGTATTCACTCCTACATGATTCAACATCTTTACCAACTGGTTGGAAACATGCAGGAACACACATTTATAACACTTACATTTGAAATAGTGCCTTGTCACATTGAAACATCCCCAGCAGTGGTGCATGGAGTCTTATAGTGTAGTGGTATGAGTTCTCGTCTCGCAACAAGAGGACCTGGGTTTGATTTCCAGGAGGGTCAGGGCGAAACGTTAGCAAGTTTCCGTACTCCACATGCCTCCGTTTACCTAGCAATATGTAGGAACCCAGTTGTTAGTTAATTGGCAGATCGCTTTTCCTGGGAGTAATAATCCTTTAAAAAAAATAATTTGGTCACTCAATGCACAACTGTTTGTGGGATACTGCTGTGTGCAACTGGCTGCTGCGTTTCGTCCACAAAATATTGGAAGCCAGGATACCAAGAGAAATTGCCTTCTTTTTTCCAAAACGCCATGGGATCTTTATCGTTCACCTGAGCAGGAAGATGGGACCTCAGTTTAACGTTTCATCTGAAGGATGGCACCTCCAACAAAGAAACAGTCCCCTAGTATTCCATAGAAGTATCAGCCTGGATTATAAACTCAAAATCCCAGTGAGAGACATGGGGAATGAACTTTCCAATTCTGTTGGATACCATCAACTGAGCCAGGCTGACATCCATCACCATTTGTTGAAGTAACCATAACCCAAACCCCCTACCTTCTTCCTTTCCCAGCAGCTTCCATGCCGAGTATTGTCAATAAAGTGAAAACATTTGCAAAATTTCAATAATAATTTAGATGATGCAATATCTACCAGTTACACTGCACCATTGAATATTTTGTACAGAAAAAAAGTACATATGATTGTCTAATTATTAATCACACTGTGCACTTGAATTTTTCTAAAATGTTTTGTGCATTTCCCACAAGGAATTGAGATTCAGAACACAGCTAAGTATCATTGCTGGAGCCGGGCATTTGTAAGAGAATAAGAACCAATATGCCCTTGTGATCAGACCTTTTCACTACTGCTCAGGAAAAGAAAAGACTGGCACTGTGTATTTCCTAAGGGGCATTGAATCAAGAATAAACAAGCATTCAACAGCACAACTGAACTAAATAATAAATTATCCATTCTCAAGAGGATGGCTCAAATAAGCTACATACTATCCCTGGTTTCACAATTTTACTGAAAATTCAAGGGATTTTGTAAAATCCCCAGTTTCACAACTTTATTGTCATATACATATATATATCATATATATTTACATACATACATATATACATACACCCACACACCCCTGTAAGACTGATGTGCCTCTGTCTGCATAATACTGGCCACTTTTGGGGCATCAAGAAGTGGCCCACCAGTCCAGACAAGTCTGTGCCAAATCAATACCTTGTTTCTAGTAGCTACCAAGCCACGATACCCATGGTGTGGCCATAAATGAAGAAAAATTCAATAAATAAAAATGTATTAGGTTGGCCAACCAAAAAGTTGACCACCACTGCTCTAGGGGCTTATGTTGAAATGACAGGACTGCATGCAATACTGACCAGAGAACTATACAGCTCGAGCATGATTTCTGCATGATTTCTTGAGCATGAGCTCAACAGATTGGCAATATAGTTGTGTCACATTGTTTTCACATGGTGAGCAATGAGTCAACCAACTCCTTCAACTTCACCCTTGGCAAGTTCTACCCCACATATGCCTCATATTCTTATTCCCTAGATGCAGTATTGTGCATTTATCAGTAATGAACTTCATTTGTTAGTCACAAGCCAATATGCTCATTAAAATCTTTGTTTTACATACATAATCTTTAATGAACGGCTCCATATTTTTCCAATTATTGATGCCAGACTAATGGATCTGTAGTTGCCTAGTATGGTTCGGTAACTTTTATTGAATACAGAAACCATATTTTATTGCTTCCAGTCTATGGGAAGCTCATCAGTTGTGATTTGACTCCCTCATGTCAGTGCTTCACAAATCTCCTGGCTTCTCTTAACTACCCTGGACTGTCCCAGGGGGTTTGTTAATTTTCAGCCCCTTGAGCCCACCTAGAAGTTCAGTTTCAATTTTTCTATCTCTCTGATCCCTGAACAACTTATAATCTTGCAAGATGTGGTCATTTCAATCACCCGGATTTAGCCATGTCTGCAATTCCTACCACATTGTAATTACCAGTTGTCGCCAGTGACATTTGTTCCATAATTTATTTTGAATCCTTCTAGTGTTTATGTATTTACATCTATTTTTACCCCCTCCCCCAACCTTTCTAGTCTTGCTAACCAAGACTTTCTTGCTCCTTCGTGCTCTTGATTTACATATCCTCTTTTTCAGTCCATTTCTAATCGACCTTTCCCTTCTTTTCCTGATAATCAACAGGCCAGAGTTCTTCTACCCTTCAACTCTGGTTCAAGTGCAAATATACATATTTGATTGGCAAAAAAAAGCTTGGAGTTAAGAAAAACAATCACACCTTGAAAGGAGAGCACAAAATTCAAAATGAAAGTGGTGAGTAATAATAATAATCCTTGCATTTGATATAGCGCCTTATCACATCTTTGAGGCATCGCAAAGTGCTTCACAGAATATACTTTAAAGTGAATTGACTGTATATTTTGTGGGTGAATTTGTGGAATTAGGTTAGAAGATCAGCCATGATCTTATTAAATGGCGGGGCAGGCCCGAGAGGCTGAATAGCCTACTCCTGCTCCTATTTCTTATGTTCAAAGTGCTTCACTATTCTAAAGTGTAGTTACTATTCATAGGCAAATGTAGCAACCAATTTGTGCACAGCAATGTTCCACAACCCCAGTGCTGCATCAGAGCGTCAACAGAGAATACAAGTCCAACATCCTGCATGAGGTTTGAACCCACAATTTTCTGAGCCAGAGGTGAGAGTGCCATCAACTGAGCCATAAATGTAAATAATTATAAAGCATAAGGTTCCTTATGGCCATACATTTATTAATTCATATGGCTAAGTAAAGTACTCAATAAAAAGGCCTACTTACCATTGAGGCTATCTTATAGAAATCAATGGCAACAGGATCTTGTGAGGTAATAATTTCACACACTGGAAATCACAGCCATGGGAATAGCCTTTTTTTTAAAAAAAGTCAGACACCAGTCCATTGAATCAGAGAATTTACAGCAAAAAAAGGAATTTACCTCAGTCAGCCAGCTCTCTGAAAGTGCTTCCGATTCAGTCCCACTTCCCAATAAAGGTTTACAATTTGCAGCATAGGAGATGCATTTAAAATGTAAAAAAGAAAAATATAAAATTTGCGAAGATGAAAAAACAAAAGGGAAGAAAAGGAAAAATAGCTATGAAAGTGGTGAGGAGCTTGGTGCAAGTGGTAGACTTCAATGTTGAACAGCAACTAACACGCAGGTATGAAGACTAGTACCAAAATAAAGAAACCGGTCTTCACAGGGAAAAGCATCCAATGTTTGTTTCACTGTGTCAGACAGAGATGGAAACCTCACTGGCAGATAAATCCAGTTATTTAGCCTCTTCTGGTAACAGAGAATAGGCATACTATAATAACTTCTTTGGAACTTAATTAGCCTGTTTCTGTGCCACAGCAAGTGGGGTTCATTATTACCAATGGCAGCAAGTGCTCAAAACTATTTATCAAGGACATATCATCTGGCACCATATCACACTTCTACTGTTACTCTGTTCCATTCAAATTTAGGGAATATTGTGCAAGATGCTAAAATAACATGAAATACAATGCATCAAACACTAAAACTCAACTCTGTGATCCCTAAAATCTTAAAGCTGCAATCTGCATGATCACAGCACACCACTCACATTCCCCTTTAATTATGCACATAAAATAGGTATTTATTTCTTTGTGTGAATTTATTGTGATTGAGATGATAAATGTTATTGCTGGAGAATGGAATACTTCCAATTTCAGGCATCTTTGTGTCAGCTTCACGCATCCACATGTCAATTACAGCACAGTTATTTCCAAAGGTCAGTGCTCTTTACGCTGCCCCAGGCTCAAATAGAAATACCTCTGAAATACCCTTGAGGTTGATAGAGCTGGGAATCTGCCTGGATTACTCTGCAGAGCAGAATCCAAAGTAATTGTGACACCACCAAAACAAGGGATCTTGCACAAGCTGAACCAGAGCAGTTTTAAATCTCTCACCATAGAATGCCCTCAATCTGAGAATTCTGCTGAAGCCGAAAATGGCTAAGCTACCATCTATGAAGCTGGTATCACAATGTGTACCAACAACCAGTTTGAATTCTGAAACTCAATTTTCATGGGTGGTTGGGGGGAAAGAATAAAAAAAAGACTGGATTTGAATCAAATCTGAGATGTACTAATTCACTGCCTAACCCACTGAATCAAATGCAAGGATTATTAATCTCTCAAACAAAATGAACAGATGCAATACAATTACTATTCTTTGTATAAGACAAATGATATATACAATCTCTGGCTAGCACCTGTGTCTGTAATATGAGGTTGGGTCCACAACTGGGACCAGTTGGTTACCGTGGCTTTGCTCTGCAAGAGAACTCCACATCTTTCATTTTCAGTTGAAAATTGTAATCTTTTATGCATCAAAAGGGACAAGCCATGGTAGGGCCAATAGAAAATCGCAGAAATATTTGCAAAAAAATGCAGGGAAATTTGGCAATTTTGCAGAAAATTGCGGTGAGTTGGTTGTTGCAATTGAGGTATATTTTACTGTCAACCTACATTTTTTCACTTTATTGATGAAAATTAAACATGAGTAAATAACACATTGTTGCGAATTTTTAAAATTAATTTCCTCTTTAAGAAAAACTGGGTGGCACATTTGAGGGTGGGGGGTTTAACATACCAGCACAGGCCCAAAGGGCCTGGAGATCCACCATAAAACAGACCGATGTCCTGAATGCAGGGTTACAAGAGCTCCTAACTCTCAGGGCCCGGCACCACACACAGACAGAGAGAGAGAGACAGACACTCAGACACAAAGGGAGAGGCACATACACATTCAGAGAGACATACGGAGAGACACACGGGCATACACAAATAGACACACACAGACAGAGGAGAGAGACACTCAAACACACATGCATACCATTTTTCTTTTCAATCGCGCCTTACTCACCTTCCTCCCCCCCCCGGCTCGGTCCTGGTATCCGTTACTGTAAAGCGCTCTGAGACGCCGTCTGGCGTGGAGGGCGCTATATAAATCCAAGTTGTTATTGTTGCATAGAAAACACACACACTCACAAACACATGCATGCAGAGGAGAGAGACACACACACACACACATACACACACAGAAAGAGACACAGAGAAAAAGACACTCACAAACACATAGAGAGAGAGAGAGATACACAGGCAATCCCAACAGCGGGACCCACGAATGGAGCGAAGCCTATTTCCCGCTTGTGCTGCACCGCGCATGCGCATCCAGAGCTGTTCTGCCTACAGTTGTGTTGGATAAACAGCACGGGAGCTCCAGGCGCCAGAAACTGTGGCTAAGCAGTACTGTGGAACACTGAATTGTTGGAGATGCTCTTCTTCAGGTAAGACATCAGGATTATGGGTTTAAGGTTATCTGTGCTGCCTACAGATGCTGGTTAGATAGCGTTTCACAATTTATTGGAACAAGACAACAGGGCACTAAATCATTTCAGCACCAGAGGCACACAAACAAAAGGCAAAATATTTCATAAAAATCTGGGGTTTAAAATAAAAAAGTGCTAAAATGTTTGCTGGAATTTCTGCAAATTTCTGCAAGCAATTTAAAATCACTGTTACAATGAAGAAAATCCATTTTTTTCAGGTTATTCAATCGTTTTAGAAATCAATGTTTAACTTTGCATTTGTTTGGTAAAAGGGAATGTTAAATTGAAAGATCAAAACCCTTTGATAAATACAGGACTATAAATCAGTAAAGGGAGGGGGGTTCAGCTGGAAATAACTGTAATCTAAAGATAAGAAACAGAAGGGATGAGAGCAAAGGTTAGAGTACAAAAAGCGATAACACAAACACTCCAGGAAAAGGTTACAGGAAGTAATTGCAAAAAGTGTGGCAAGTCAATAAGGATGAGAAACACACCATCAGGGCATACGGGCAGGGTAAGGATAGTTACCCGAGTTAGAGTTTTATACACAAATGCACGTAGCATAAGAAATAAAACAAGTGAGTTAGAAGCACAAATTCAGTTTAAATGGTATGATGTTGAAGCAATTACAGAGACCTGGCTACAAGCTGAGCATGACTGGGAGCTAAATATTCCAAGCTATAAGATCTTTAGAAAGGACAGGGACATTGGGAAAGGAGGATGAGCAATATTGATAAAAGACAATTACAGCAGTAGAATTAAAGGATTGCAGTAAGGGTGATCAGGCTGTGGAAACACTATGAATTAAGGAACAGAAAAGGAGGTGAAACTCTGGTGGGAGTTGTCCAGGAGTTATATTAAAGGCAACAGTAAAAGTTATTATAAATATATTACGAGAAAGATTGGTAAAGGGGAATGTCGGCCCATTAAAGACAGATGTAGGTGAGACTATAATGGACAATAAGGAAGTGACAGACTTATTGAATACTTTACATCATTTTCATAGTAGAAGAAGGACAAAATACCAGCACGCAAAGGATAGTGGAAATCTGGAACTCACTCCCCAAATGGCTGCGGATGCTGGATCCATTCAAATTTTTAAGACTGAGGTGGATAGATTTTTTGTTTGGTAAGGACATCAAGGGATATGGGGCAAAGGCAGATAATTGGATTTGATGTACAGATCAGACATGATCTAATAGAATGACGGGACATGCTCGAGTGGCTGAATAGCCTACTCATGTTCCTATGTTCCCACAATATCTTGATCTTAGACACCAAGGAAAACAGAACCCCAATTTCTAGATATAAAATTATATAAGGTCCCAAGAGGGATCACACATCAGTGGTTCGAATAATTTTGTATATTAATATCCAGATTATCTTTATAAATCAGACATGGTTAGGGATTTAATTGAAAAAAGTGATAAATATAATAAAACTGCCCTCTTCAACTCTAAATGGAAATTGATTTGGTACGTTGGAATTCCTAGTCTGGATTATAGAGTAATGATATGTGGAAGAAGACTATGATTCTTAGGAAAGCCTTAATTTCTAAGGTCTTACTTTCTGATTCTAAAGGGTTTAATTTCCAGTGACCACAAGGAAAAACATTTCCGAATACTTAAGAAAAGAAATTTAGAGCTGTTTCCTCGTTTCAATTTCAAATGCCCAACTGAAAATATGTATTTTGTGCCAAAATTTGATGAGAACAATCTGCCTAAAAGGATTATTTATCTGACTGCAGCAAAAGAGAATCTAATATCCAACTGCAAAAGAACTTGATTTTGTAATTAAACTTACCTTTGAACTACAGCAGTAGTTTTGCACCAAAACAAGATACAGTATTTCAGAAGGATAATAGTACCTACATTACATATGCTCATTTCTACAGTTGCTCAACTTGTATCTTATGTTTAGTCCACAAGTGTATCGAAGTATAATTGCAAAGATGTTCATCCTTACTTGATAATTTCAATTGGAAGTGCTACAGTTTATTAATACGATATGCAAGACTCACTTGCAATAAAAACAATCATACTTTCATCAACTGTGACAGGGAATGACGCCTTATGTGAAAAGTCAACAGGGTAGAAATCCATTCTTAGATTGCAACAGGCAGTTTGTTTCCAGCTTCACAGCTATTATCACTCCTGGACAAAAGGTTACCAGAGTGTAATTGAGAAAGTAACGGGGAGGTTAGCAATCAATATGGGAATATATGTCATCAATATCGGAAATCAGGAAATGTCAAGTTATTTATCACTTTTTTCACACAGCACAAAACTGGATCAGTGTAAATGTTGTCCAATTTACATCAAGTGACATCACTGCAGAGCAACTTCGGTAGTTGTACTGTATACCCTACTGCTTAATACTCACAAGCCAGGTTCCAAATTAATGCATACACAACCAGACGCATTCATATGCAGAATAGCTAAAGCAACATTCATCCATCAATCCAAAAGATTAGTGTAGGGCATTTGATAAACTACATTTGATAAGCTGCAACACTCCAATAGTAGTTACCACTCAAATAAATTGGGCCCCTATGCAGATATCCCTGCTTCATCTATGAGTACGTTTGAAAAAAAATCTAGATGGGTTCCCTATTCTGTAATAGTTTTGACAAAATTATTTTAAGTGCAAGTACTAGCAGCCAGATGATGCATGAAATATTTGCACGAAATTTTTTCTATTTACATTAATGAGACCGCTGTCTAGTTTTAAGCGTGAAATAAATAAAACAATTTTAAAAACTCATTACATTATGCAGATTGAAGTACCAAATTAAAAATGCCAATTCTTCCAATTAAATTCAATAAATAAATTGAAGCAAATGTCAAAATGTAATGTCATATATACACCTAAATTCAGTTGTTTTATGGCAAGATTTAAGATCTGATGCAGGTTTTCAATAAGAGTTCAATCGCCTTCATCAAACAGTATGTGATGAAAGAAGCCTTCAAAATGTTCTCTTTACTAAAAGTAGAGATATGACTGACCATCATTATATGCAAAGCACTAACTTTTGTGAAATGAGCACATTAACACAAAATCTACTCTAATCAGTTTGTGCAAAGCAAACAAAGCAACAAATTATAGATAAGATCACACAAGATCAAGATTGACATTTTCACATTGTTTTCATTAGCTATGGATGTTTTTGACTATGTAAGGAACAACAACAACAAAATTACATTTGTATAGCGCTTTCATGTCAGGAGGACGTCCCAAGGAGCTGGACAGACAGAGTTATGGACCTGAGCTGAGGGTCGGGGTGGGGGAGGGCGGGGGATCGAAAGCATGGACGAAGAGGAGGGTTTTGAGGTGGGTCTTGAAGGTAGGGAGTGGGCGAGATGGAGGGATTGCGGGATGGAGTTCCAGAGGGTGGGTGTAGAGTGGCGGAAGGCCCTCCCGCCAATAGTGGGGTGAGCAAGATGGGGGATGTGAAGCAGGCCGGAGCCCGCTGAGCGGAGACAGCGAACAGGGCGGTAGGGGATTAGGAGGTCGGAGAGGTATGGGGGAGCAGGACCGTGGAGGGCTTTGAAGGTGAGGACCAGGATCTTGAATTGTATCCTCTGTGTGATGGGAAGCCAGTGGAGTTGGGTAAGGATGGGGGTGATAGGGTCGCGGAGCCTGGTGCAGGAGAGGACACACACTGTAGACTTCTGGATGATCTGCAACCTGAGAAGCCCCTGACGGGAGCCAATCAGGAGAGCCTCGGTCTTGTTGACGTTCAACTGATGAAAGTTAGCTCTCATCCAGGACTTGATGTCTGACAGACATTCTGTCAGGACAGCAGTGGTCCTGGAGTCAAGGGTGGAGGCAGAGAGATACACATGGGTGTCATCCACATACATGTGGAAGTTGACCCCATGTCTGCGGATGATGTCACCAAGAGGGAGCATATAGATGTTGAAGAGGAGGGGACCAAGGATAGAGCCCTGAGGAATGCCACACGAGATGGTCCAGGAGCTAGAGAAAAAGCTGTTTGAGGAGATGAAGTGCAGGAGGTGTGAGAGGTACAATCTGAACCAATCAAGGACAGTGCCGTGAAGGTTGAGGTGAAAGGAGAGGCGGTGGATGAGGATAGAGTCGTCGACGGTGTCCAAAGCAGCAGAGAGGTCAAGGAGGACGAGGAGGCAGAGGGAGCCCTGGTTGCAGATGGACAGAACGTCATTTGTCACTTTGACCGGGATGGTTTCTGTGCTGTGGGCGGCATGAAAACCCGATTGGAGAGGTTCGAGAAAGGAGTGCCGGGAGAAGAAGGAGCGAAGCAACAACTCATTCCAGGACCTTGGAGAGGATGGGGAGGTTGGAGATGGGGCAGTAGTTAGAGAGTAGAGAAGAGTCCAGGGAGTGTTTTTTTTAAGGATAGGAGTGGTGACAGCATTTTTTAAAGGGGTGGGAAAAATACCAGAGAACAGGGAGAGGTTAACATGTCAGTGAGTAGAGGGGCAAAGAGGTGGAGCTAGAAGGTAAGGAGGGGGGTAGGGATGTGGTTGAGGGAGCAGGTGGTGGGTTTCATACGGAAGACCAACTAGATTAAGTAGAAATAGACTCTTCGTTGTAAGAAGCTGGGAATAGTTATGGAACTTAAGAATGTCCACATTTAGAGAAGACTCAAAGTAGATATTATAATATTCATGTTCCTAAAATGGTAGATAACTGAATACCAACAATATGATTAACATGGTCAAAACATCTAGAACATGGTGCAGAAGTAGCAAAGTGAACATGCATTTCAGATTTCATTTCTTAGCATAAGTAATGAAATAAAGAGTATTGAATATGAATTATAGACTAGATTCAAGGCGGAATTAGATTATTTAGTGAAGAAACCAATTGAGTGGTAAAAGAAATAGTGTAGATATGAGATTATAGCATAGGTTTTTGTTCACCCTTGCTAAGCAGACCACAATGGCCTTTTGATGCTTTATATATTTCTGAGTGAAAGTAGAGAAGGAACACAAGATTAGAAATAAAGAAAAGATGATCTCAATAGGAAAACTAATTTTTCAAGGAAACAAAGTAAAATGGTTATTATTAGGACAATAGATTATTTAGAATCATGTTCATAAATACCATGACAGTTTTACAAATAAATTTGGATTCCTCAGAAGATTTGCTAAGTTAATGTATAAAAGTGGGGGTTAAAGTAATGGTTTGAAAAATTATAGTTTGGTTTAAGGATAGAAATAATAAAATAGAACTTGTCATGAAAGGGAGAACATGGTAATTTACATACATAGAATTTATAGCATGGAAACACGCCATTTAGCCCAACCAGTCCTTGCCATTATTTATATACTTGATGAGTTTCCACCCACTGCTTACTGCTTCCCACACCCTTCTATTCCCTTCTCCCTCATATGTATATCTAGATGCAAATAACTGAGATGAACAAGTCTGGATCTGGTGCAGATATAGCTGAATCAGTGTAGATAAAATTGAGTGACACAAGAGAAAGAAACAAACTACTTGAATCTGCTATAGGCCAGATCAATCTGAACTTGTAAAATGCAATCAAATTGATGAGGAATATGAAAAATCTTACAATGATCATGAGATATTTTAAGGAATTTATTGGGAGGACTACAATGGAAGAAAATGACTATATATAGGTCAGAACAACAAATTGTATTATATAGTACATTTCACCTAGGGAGTATGTAACAGTCCAAGAACCTCACATTATAAGGATACTGTTACTTTTCACATGAGTCAAAATCAAAAGAATAAAATCTCACTACATGGAAGAGATCTGGAAATATAAAAAGACGATATATAGCCAGACAGGCACAGAAATATGGAACTGTATAAATACTAAGAACATTAGGAAGAAACTTCAGAATGTTTTACTGACAAGCAGAATATGGTCTATATGTAAATCCAGAAGGCCTTCAATATGATAGTCCTGGATAAAATCAGGACACATGGCATCAACGGAGAGATAGTGGAATGGATTGAGAGATGGCCAAAAAATAGAAACGACTAAGAGTATTGGGCAGTTTGTTAGACTGGCAAGAAGTAGGGAATGTTGTTCTGCAGGAATCCATACATACTAGTAGTGCCACTGTTTACCATGTACACAAATGTTTTGGACTCAGATATAGGAAGTATGGAATTGAAAAATTTTCAAAATTACACCAAAGTAGTGTGTGTAAATGGTGAAGAGGTTAGCAATAAGATACAGAAAGACACAAATAAGCTAGCAAAATGGTCAGATGGGTGGCAGATGAAATTTAATATAGGGAAATGTGAATAGGAAGAATAAAGTAGCCAACTATACCCTGAATGGCAGATAATGAAGAAGGTGGAGAAACAAAAAGATTTAGGAATCAGATTCAGTGGAGTCCTGTAGCTTAGTGGTTAGAGCACTCGCCTCGCAAGTGAGAGTCTCTGGGTTCGATTCCCAGCCATGCAAAGCGTTAGGCAAATTTCCTTACTCCATGTGTTTCTGTTTACCTAGCAAGTAAGTAGGAACCCAGTTATTAGTCGATTGCCGGATCGCTTTTTTGAGGGTAATAATCGCTCAAAAATAATTTGGTCACTTAATTAGCAATTGTTTGTGGGATACTGCTACAACAACAACAATTGCTGTGAGCAATTGGCTGCTGAGCTTCACCCACAAAACAGGCAATTCACTTTACAGTATATTCTGTGAAGAGCTTTGAGACATCTAGAAGATGTGATAAGGCACTATATCAAATGCAAGGATTATTATATTCAAAGGACTTTAAAAGTAGCAACACAGGTGGACAAAGCCAGAAAGAATGCAAATAGAATCTTGGCATTAGGTACCGAGAAATTGAGTATAAAAGTAGGAAAATAATGTTAAAGTTATATAAAAACTTATTTTGAATAAAAATGCTGTCGATAGTTTTCTAGTAACCATATTAAGGGAAGGATATTGTAGCAATTGAAAGGATAGCACAGATTTACAAGGATGTAACCAAGGTTGAGGGAATACAGCTATCAAGAAAGAATAGATATTTTCTCTTTAGAGTTGAGACAATTGAGAGGGGAACTGATAAAAGTTGTTAAGATCATGAAAGGAGTAAATAAGGTGGATGTTGATAAGCTATTTCACTTGTCCAAAACAAAGGAGCATGAATCTGACAAATAGTAGTACTTCCATAAATAATCTGAAGACCCTCCTCTTCGGTTGTGCCTACAGTCAACAATAACAACTTGGATTTATATAGCGCTCTCCACACAGAGCGTTTCACAGTAACGGATCCCGGAACCGAGCCGGGGGAGGGGGAGGAAGGTGACCAAAGGCGCGGTCGAAAAGAAAGGTCTTCAGCATAGACCTGAAAATAGGAAGGGAGGGAGCGAGACGAAGGGAGTGAGGAAGGGAGTTCCAGAGCCTCGGGGCATAGTGGCTGAAGGCAC
Organism: Callorhinchus milii; assembly: GCF_018977255.1. Lineage (NCBI taxonomy): Eukaryota > Metazoa > Chordata > Chondrichthyes > Chimaeriformes > Callorhinchidae > Callorhinchus > Callorhinchus milii. The sequence goes on from NW_024704744.1 coordinate 52,160,582, forward strand.
GGCTGCCGAGGGTAGAGCGGGACGAGGAGGAGGCCAGACCCAGAGGAACGAAGGCAAACGGTACTGTTTTGAGGAGAGAGGAGGTCAGAGAGGTAGGGGGGATGCAGAGGAGTGCAGGGACTTGAAAACAAGGGTGAGGATCTTGAAATCGATCCTCTCTGAGATAGGCAGCCAGTGCAGTCTGGGGTGATCGGGGAGCGGTTTTGTGCGGGTGAGAATGCACGCGGCAGAGTTTTGAATGATTTGGATTTTATGGATGGTAGTGGATGGGAGACCGGCGAGAAGGGCGTCAGAGTAGTCCAGCCGAGAGGTAACAAAGGCATGGACCAGAGTTTCAGTGGCTTTTGGGGAGAGATATTGGAGCAGCTGAACGGCTGCTTCAGGATCTCCGGGGGTGGAAAGCCCTCCTCCGGGATCAGCGTTGTGCTCCGCCACTGTCAAGAGCTCTAGGATGCTGCCCTGCATGAGGGGAGCTATATAAATGCAAGTTGTTGTTGTATGGAAGCGTTTAGGAGGAAATTCTTTACACAGAGGGTAGTGAGAATGTGGAAGAAAGTGCTGTATCAAATGCAAGCAAACATATACACACACAAGCACACCAGCTATATCTGATACTTACTATCCCACTCTCATCTCATCTACTCAGCAAACTCAGGGCCCACGTTTCCAGCCCCATCATTGATGGTCGAGCCTACAGCAACTTCAACCTTTGGAACTCCCTTCAAACCCTGATCTCATTCCCTCTCTATTGGTCTTTAAATGCCACCTAAAAACATACCCCTTTGACCATACCTTCAGTCATCTTCCCTTTCCCTCAGGATATGACACCATCCTAATAAAGTGCAAATAATGCAGCAAGGTAGATGAGAACATCCTCAACATTATGTTAGATGGAGTGTCAGCAGTCCTGACTGCAGCATCCTTGGATTGGGGAGAAATCAGCCACTGTTCCCACTTCTGATCCTATTCAATGACTCATATTAGAAAGTTAAATGTGTTTAGAATTGGGATTGATTAGCCTGTCAACATTCACAGTGTAGGGCAAATGAAGAATGACCACCTAAAATCATAGGAATTTTAAAAATACAGAAGGCCATTTCGCCAATGTTGTCTGTGTTGAATGTTTGTAAAAGCAATCCATTTACTTGCCTTTACCCTGTACCCCTACAAATTACTCATTTTTGCATAACTCTCTAGCTCTCTCTTGAAAGTTACTATGGATTTTGGCTTGACCATTGCACCTGACAGAGAATTCCATCTCCTAACTTTGTGCCAACAAAAAAACAATTCCTTACCCCACCTACAAGATTGGTGGAAATATTTTCTCTCCTTTGCCTATCAACATCTCCATAATTTGGAGTTATGCAAAGTACCAGACTCCTTCTCGCAAAAATGAGCCAATAATACATGACATCTAGCACCATTTCATTTGGGGCACTTCAAATGAAGATTAGGCATGCATTCAAGATGCCAGATGAAATACTTGAAGCGCTGTATCTGAATTACAAATGAACCGATTTTGATAACACTGGCCTTTCATAATAAATAACTATTTTTCTCAAATTTAGAAAAAACTGTTCTTATTCAACTGATCATGAGTTTGATCTCAATATCTCTCAATATTGTTGCATATGTTTTTTTCATAACTCACTTTTTTCTTAAAAGAAAATTGCCCATGAAATCAGCAAAATAAATGAGGTACACAACTAGCTTGGATGAAGTGGGATTTTTTGCAGTTCGTATGTGCAGTATTGGTTAACTGAAGTAGGTGCAGTTGTATCTAATTTGTGCAATATATTAGAAAGGACTCAAATGTCCATGTTTGAATTTCTGATTTTTATGGTTGTGATATGCTGTTAAAAACACAAATCATAAAATGCTACAGTAGAGTTCTCTCAACCTACCAAGCTTCAACATTTTAAAATGCAGCTTCATCAACCAGTAAATTAATCCTCGAAGGTAGACATTTCACTAGATGTTTCTCTGCATGACACAAAGTTCCCTTTTGTTTAAGTCATCCATAGCATTAGAGTAACCTTGAGGTTATTTTATACAAACATTACTTGAAATTCAGTCCTCAAATAATAATAAATAATACTTGCATTTGATATAGCGTTTCTCACGTCTTCTAGACGTCTCAAAGCGCTTCATAGGGTATATTGTAAAGTGAATTGACTGTATATTTGTGGGTGAAACGTGGCGGTCAATTGCGCACAGCAGTGTCCCACAAACAGTGGTGGATTGAGTGACCAAATTATTATTGTTTTTCTTGAGGGATTATTATCAGGTGTGAAACTATAACTTCAATACATGGCTTCAAAACACTGAAGCACTGCTCCGTGCATAGATATTTTCCCTACACGAAAAACATACCTGACTTAATGTATTGTTAGCAGATAATAGGGGCGTAACTTTGAACATCAGAATGTCTGAAGTATAAGGGGTGGCGGTGGCGGGGGGGGGTGGGGGGGGGATCTGGCGAATGAATCAATGCTGACTGTTGTTCTCTGGTGTTCAGACAATGAAGATACGTATCAGCAAAGATTTGGTGCTTAAATTCGAAACCGTGATCATTTTTTTTAAAAAAAACACGACAACTGATTGTTTTTTTTAAAAAAAACACAGGTTGCAAATTTGCATCGCCTTCATTTCAATGAAATGTGCCTCCTCTCCCAAGCAAAATGCGACGATACCAGAAAATCCGGGCACGTTACAAACCCGTGAAAAATTTACTTTGACCTGAAGTTAATTTCAAAACAAGTACCATCATCCCGCACGGTAAAAGTGGGCATTTATTCTGCAATCAAAACTAAATAAAAATTCCACACAAATGTACTGCACTTTGCATTCCCGCTGCTATTGCAATCCCACGTTTACATCGGCTGCCGTCTCCTCAAAATGTTGAGACAGTTTAGACGGGATACACAGGATACACAGAATAAATAAACTGAGAGAGGCTTTGGCATAAAATCAATTTCTGCTGTGGGTACCGCGTTAAGTGCGGCGATGGGTGTTTAATAAGTAAAGTGTGGATCGCCTTTCGGAACTCAAAATACAGCAGAACCGAGTTTAGAGGCGTATAGGGATCAAAACAACACCCAGTCGGTAACTTGCTTTCGATCAGACTCGTCTGTATCACGATCAACCCGGACATCAAACCGCGTGGATACAGTACCAACTGTGGTTTACAGACACCCGACCGTACGCTTCGAACAGAAACTGCATCAGAAACGCGAGGTTAGGGATTTGAGCGCTAAAAGAAATGGTTAAAACTGGTTCTCGAACAGAAGCAAAATAAATATAGAAAAAGGGCGGGTGGGCATATGGCTTACACCGTACTACGGGGTAGTACATGAGAGGCGAAACGCTCCCGATATCCCCGCGACTCCCGATCAACCGCACTCAACAGGAACGGCGAGTGATCTTTGTGGCGGAAAGCGATGCCCAACGATGGCCCGGCCCGGCCCGGCACTCTGCCACCGGACAGCGGCGGCAAAACAAGTCCTCCTCCAGGGGAGGCCAAACCTGCTTTTCCCCTCTCCATCCATGGGGAGTGTGGAGGGGGAGAGAGAGAGAGAGAGAGAAGGGGGGAAAAAAAGCTGGAAGCCGAGCAGGTGAACGCTCGGCGGTTGAGCTCAGGACTGAACCAGGTACACATCACACAACCTGCCGCCGGCACCGAGAGAGGGGCCGGAGAGAGACAGAGAGAGAGAGAGAGAGAGAAACAACAGCACAAACCCGCCCCTCGCTATCCAGCCGTTTCGACTCTCGACGTTCATTTGTTTCACCGACGTGAGCCCCGGAAAAAATGCGCATACGGATAAATATTTAAAGACGCGGTCTAAACCGACTGAATGAATCGCCAGACGATCAGTCCCGCGTTTGGCCGTTTAAAACTCCTTACCTGCTCGGGGGGGGGCGGGGGGGCGTCGGCTTTGTGTGTGTGTTCAGAGTGTGGGGCTGAACGCGGGGGTTGGGAGTGAGGGAGAGAGGGAGAGAAGAGAGAGGGAGGGAGTGAGGGAGAGAGGGAGTGAGGGAGGGAGAGAACGCGTTTCAGTTGGAGAATAACGTCTTCATTGTCCTGCCGCCGCCGCCGCCGCCGCTGGTGGGGAAGCCTTTCGTTCTTCCCGGTCCGCCCCTCGTTAACGCCTCCCCAAGTTTTACACGGCACCGGCGCACGGCGACCGACCCGGGAGGCGGTGGTGGGGGTGACCTCGACTCCCGTAACAAAGAAATCCTCTTTTTTTTTCTCTCCCCCTTTTCTCTCTCTCTCTCTCTCTCTCTCTCTCCCCCTCCGGGGGAAAAAAATAGCGGATTATCAAAGGCTTTCGCGTCTTAAATGAGAGTTGGGGAGTGGGGGCGGGGGACGAGGAGCTGATAGCCTTCTCCGCGGCGGCGCTGTTTGACTATCGCTGCCTCCAGCACTCCCCGGCGGGCGGTGCGGACGGACGGAGAGCTCGGCGACTGGGGCGCGCGATTGACTCGCGTCTCCGGCAACCGTCGAGCTCGAGCGCGCGACCATTGTGACGACGCTCGAGCGGCGGGTGAGCGGGCCAACGGGCGAGGGCTGCGCGAGAGACCGCCCCCCCACTCGCGCCATCAGCCAACCGCCCTGCGGCGGCCCGCGAGGGGGCCAGAGGGCCAGATTGTGCGGGTTCGCGCCCAATTGGGCGGCTTTCTGCTTTGCTGCGCGTGTGTGTGTGTGTGTGTAAAAAAAAGAACCTCCGTGAGCGGGAGCTCCAATTTGTTTTAAGATTTAAAACCCGAAAATCTTTTTGTCGTTTCTTTTTTTCAAAAAAAAAAGATCTTTTCTTACGCGGTTTCAAAAAAAAAAGCACTAAAACCTGCGACGCATCGTGTGTGGGCTATTTTGGGCTCGTGTTTGGGTGATTTGGGGCTACAAAACGTATTGTGATTTCTGGCCGTGGGGGGGCGCTGTCGGGGACTTCCGGTCCTTTCAGTTGGGTGGAAGTGTAGAGCAACTCAAACGGCGGCCCCGGGCCCGGGAGAGCCCACAACAAACAGCCATTTGCCTCCTAAAAGCTACGTTGGCTGGAGGTTTGAAACCCTTTCACGGTCTACTCCCGAGCCTGAAAGGTCCCCCCACCTCCCCTCTGCGTGGTTTAATTCATCTGCCCGCTTAGCTCTGCTTACGACAACGCCCCCCCCCCCCCCCCGGACATGTCGGCCATCGCGGCTCTGGCTTCGTACGACAGCGACGACGAGTCGGACACGGAGGTCGGGCAGGTTCCCTGCAGAGACGCCGTGGCTCATCTGCACCCGCTCCCTTCGGGGAAGTCGTTGTCGGACCTCCATAAATCCCTCGCCTTGAACGCGGCCCCCGACGTTGCTGTGAAGGTGGGTGTCGCGGGCCTCTCGGCCCTGCCTCGGCCTCGGTCTCGGTCTCGGTCGGGCGGTGCACGCTGTCGGCCCGTGTCCGGTTCCACACCGGCTCTTGTGTGTGTTTCACACAGACACAACGTGCAGAGAAACTGCCGGAGGTGAGGCTGCTCCTGGGGCTGTGCCACTCCGACCCATTCACATGTCTTCCATCTTGACATAAGGAGCTGAAATGGCCTTCCAACAGGGCAGAGAGGGGAGTTCCTCCCGGTGTGTTGGCCAGTAAATGTCCCCATGTTCATTTACAAACACACCGTCACTACATTTAGGGGAGATTACCCGCCAAGTACTTTGATGTACAGTGTTGATGTATATTTGTCTATATTTGCCTCTGTTTACTGAGCAGTAATCAGGAACTCCGTTGTTAGTCGATGGGCAGATTGCTTTCCAGAGGTAATAATCCCTCAAAACAAATGTGGTCGCTCAATCCATGACTTTGTGGGGCAATTGCTGTGTGCAATTGGCGGCTACATTTTGCCCATATAAAATACACAGTAAATTCACTTCACAGTAGATTCTGTGAAGCGCTTTGAGACTCTTAACAATGTAATGATGCACTATATCGAATACAAGGATTAATAGTCTTCTATTTTTGAACGCTTTGAGATTGAACGGTAAATGGTTTTGCACTTACTCCTTGTTCTGATGGGGCACACGTTGGTGCATTCCAATATTAAAACACCAACAAGGTAGGCAGAGAAGGTGTTTGCGCTTGATGCAAACTGGCAATAGGAAACATTTAATGATGTATTCGTGGAGGTTTTTTTTTAACCAGGGCGAATGCTAACCATATGCTGTTCAACATACATTCTGTGAGCTCTGGGACTTTGACATTCACAAAATAGATTACCATAATAGGCTGAAAACCAATAAATCCGCTGGGCTATATGAACTGTACCCAAGGATATTTACTCCCAAGGAGAACTTGTGAAATACTGATGGTCATTCTGAGACAATCCGTGAACACTGAAGAAGTTCCAATAGACGCTAAAGAGACACATATGTTCAAAAAGGGTGAAATAACTGCTTTTCCGAATGAATAGTACTGTATAATGTATATGTACATTATATACATTATATAATATATGTGTGTTGTACCAAATCAGTTATTTCATGTCCCACAATTAATTTCTTTATCCTTAGCCCCTTCCCTCATTGTTTTTTTTTTCTTGACTCATTTGACATCTAAGCAATTCCTTAATACTAATTTTCCAGTTTATTTTGGAAGCATTCCTAAGCATCTCTATAATCTAATGCCATTACGTAATACAGACAATACACAAAATGACATTTGTATAGCACCTTTCGTAGCGGGAGGATGTCCCAACGATGCGAAAGGCGCTAGTCAGGGATTTGGAATTTTTGGACCCGAGCTAGAGGTCGGAATTGGTGGAGGGCAGGGAGGAAAGTTTTGAGACGCGCCTTGAAGGAGGCGATGGAGCAAAGCTAAGCAAATTGACCGCCACTGGTGGGGTGGGCTGGGCGGAGGACGTGGAGCAGGCCAGAGTCTGCTGAGCAGAGGGAGCGGACAGATAGATGTGGAGTCAACAGGTCACAGAGGTAGGGAAGGGCAAAGCTGCGGAGGGCCTGGAAGGCGAGGATTTTTAACTATCCTCTGGAGGATGGGGAGCCAGTGGAGTTAGGCGAGGGTGGGGCTGATGGGGTCACATAGACTTGTGTGGGAGAGGACACGAGCTGCCAAGTTCTGGATAATCTGATTAAAATGGCTCCATGGTTTGAGAGAAGATATGAATGTAGAGTTATGTCTGCAAACTCTCTCCCTCAATCCTTCCGGCTTGCCTCCTTCCTCCACTTTCAAATTTTGCTTAAAGACCTTCATTTTTGATCATACTTATGGTCACCTCGCCCTCCCTCTCCTCCTGGCTCGTTTTCAGAGTTGTTTAACTTGTGAAGTGCTCCTGAACACAGTGGTTTGAGTTTGTGGATAGTACCTCGGGTGAAAGGCGCTATATACAGTTGTTGTTGTGGGGAATTCGAATCCTAAAATGATATCTTGCAAATGTAAGAGAACCTCACTTTATTCTTTGATGGAATATAGATGATAGAAGTACATTATAATGACTTTGCTTGGGTGCCTTTCTCCACCCAAGCTATCTCCTCTAATTCAATGCCAATTTTTTTGTGAAAATGCATTGCTGTTTAGTGATTTTTTCCTTTTGGAGATGATTGGATGGATAAACAAATGAATTATTAAATTGACTGTATATAGTGAATTGCAAAATAATTATTTATCTGATTCAAAATAACATTTATTGTGCATTAATAAAGATTCAATTGTGCTATATATATTACATTAGAAATAGAAAAATGTGTTGTATGTCAGGAAAACAGCTTCTAATTACTGATATTCTGACTTGTGCAACCAATACGATGGATTTCCATATTAGAACTACCAAATTCTGTTGTGCCGTGTTATATTGTAGGTCTGTATATAATGCAAGTGCACCTTGGACTCGCAGTACACCTGTAATGCACAACACTTCTGGCCTCCAGCTCTGTCTTCTTGTGCATAGTGTGCTGGCAGAGAAGGATTGTGTATCCCAAAAGCCATTCGAATCCGAGAATGATTATTGCTGCCCGCTCAGCGGGCTCCGGCCTGCTTCATGTATCCTGCCTCGCCTGCCCCACCGTTGGCGGGCGGGCCTTCTGCCACTCTGCCCTTTCCCTCTGGAACTCCATCCCGCAGTCCCTCTGCCTTGCCCCCTCCCTTGCCTCATTCAAGACCCAGTTCAAGACACTCCTCTTCAACCATGCTTTTGATCACCCTGCTTCTCCCCTGTCCTCCACCCCCCCAATCCCTAACCCCAGCTCGGGTCCGAAACACTGACTGTCCAGCTCCTTGGGACGTCCTCTCAACGTGAAAAACGCTATACAAATGTAATTTTGTTGTTGTGTCCAGCTAGAGCACACTTTAGTGACTCACTGCCAATGCTGACCAGTGATCATTTTTATAACGTGACTTTACAGGTCTGATTTTATGGACTCAAACCACTGTGTTATAATGGGTTCCAACTACTAAGATATCCATAGTTCTGATGACCCGTGTATCCAATATAAATTTACATTTATATAGCACCTTTCACTTTGGGGAGACAACAACAACAAATTATACTTGCGTAGCGCCCTTCACGTTGGAAAGACGTCCCAGCTGCAGAACAATCCATCTGAGCTGGGAGTGAGGGCTGAGGGGTTCGGGGGTTGGGGTAGGGGAAGATGGCTGGATGCATGATCAAAGAGGATGGTCTTGAGGTTCTATGTTTTTTGGTCTTGATAAGTAGATGCTCATTATTGTTTGATTTTGTTGTAATACCAGCCAATTTGGAGAAATTATCGAATTATTATTCTTAGCTTGTATTGTGCAATGTAACTGTTGGTAGAAAAGCTGATTTTTTAAAAATATATATATATTCACATTTGAGTATTCTTCCAAGACGTCCTGCCTTCTTTAAGTATTGACTTCTGGGACATTTATTAGTGTAGTGAGTTTGTTATTCTGGCACATCTGGTAACCTTGTTCGAACGCAGCTTAAATGATCAGATGGATGATTCTTCTATATGACAAGTATAAGGTATTTAAGTGGATGTTGTGAATAAGAATTCAGTTCTTTTCCAACAATCCACACAGACAATAAAGTACTATACTACATTTTTATAAATAATAATAGTTGCATTTAATAACACGCCTTATTTATTGTTTACTAACTGTTACCGTTGCAGCTTCGTTCGCAACCAAAGGGTCCGATATGGAATGTAGATTGACACACAGATAGACATTACATCTTTATCTATACTCATCTGGGAAGATTCCTACCGGAGGACTCGGCACTTTAAAAATGTAATTTTGTTGTTGTTGCCATGCTTAGCTTCGTCTGTGTTCTTTATTTTGTTACCGCCACTTGGCTATGTGCGTGCTCTTGACACAGGATGCCACAGCGCCACAGTCAGCCGGTACGGTAACTGCAGTATGTGGGTACATATGTGGATGCTCTGTGACACACGATGCCACAGCTCCACTTTGACTTGGCGGCCAACAGGTATAACTGCAGCAAAAACGCAAAACTGAAAATAACTCATGAACAATAGGAGATACCCGAAAACAAATATGTCCACGTCACTCCCAGATGCAAGACCTTTCCGATGAGATATAAATCATGTCTCTACGTCAATTGAGATCCTTCTTGAAGCGCAGGCAGACATTGTTGTTTTATTAGTATAGAAGAAGATGAAAGAAGAAGATAGAAGATTACATTGTCGAAACATCAGAAAGTCCTGTACATGAAGAAATTGTAGTGAATGTGTATTTGTAGACAAGATCAGCCGACAATTTATGCACCACAATGCTCCACAAATAGCCAAGAAGTGAACAACCAATTTTATATGGAGGATTGTTGGTTAGGGCACCAGGAGAAATTCCCTTCTCTTTTCGAATAGGGCCATAGGATCTTTAACATCCACCTGAAAAGGCAACATGGTTTTTCATTTAATTGCTCATCACATCTGTCAATGCAGGGCTCCCCTAGCACTGCACAGGAATATCAGCGTGAAGTATGAGCTCAAAGTCCCAAGCTGGCTTAAACTCATGTCTTCAGATTTCAAGGCTAGAATGCTTCAACCGACAGTCCGACATATACAGTAAGACTCGCATAAATCTTATTTTTATAAATCGTACATTCACTCGACTCACATTCAGTTTCCTATCAAAACTACTTAGATTTGTTTGCATTACTTGTATTAATCACCTCCTAACTCGTAACCTAGTTCCCCAACCCTCCATTACTCCCACATTTAGTGGCTGCGTTGAATCGCGGAAAATGACATCCTGACCAGTCGACAGTATGCACACTTACCAGCCTGATGCATTGAATCGCAGAAATCGTAGTCTTGATCTGTTGACACATTTGCAGAGGAAATTGATTTCTCGACATTCAATGCGATTCAAACGTTTGCTGGTAAGTGCACATAAGTGTCGACCGTGTGATTCAATGCGTCAAGACTTTTAAATATTTAAATAGTTGCTGGGAAATGGCAGGCAATAATATTAAGGAAGAGGAATTAGAAAATATACTTGTGTATCTGTTCATATATCTCTGCCAAGAAACTATTAGCTCAGTGTTTTCTACCATAATTGGTTGTTTGTAGGTAATATCATGTTAATATGTCCACCTAATATTTTGGAGCATTAGGTATACAAGACAGAATATTGAAATTCCCAAATTTGTAAACTTTTTACTGTACTTGTTGATGTTGGTATGTTAATACAATTAAAGGCATTATTTCTTAATTTTTTAATATGATATTTGATAATGTTTTACATTTCCTATCAATATAGTGACGGAAGTGTTTCAAGCATCATAGAGCACATCATCCATCTCTTCAGGTGCAGGGGATATTTTCTTTCCTCTCCTTTCCAAAGCGGTTTCTCCATTTATACACTTTATTTTCAGCAGTATTTAGGCGATGGTAGTGATGGACAGAACATATGTACTTAGCCTTTTAGTGCTAGAGTAATTGTATTGTTCTCTGATTACTTCACTGATTTTTCTCTTTGAATACTCTGCTTTTCATTTCTAGGAAGATGTACAGGCCGGTTTTCATCTTGATCCATCTCTGAAGGAGGTCGACTTCAATCCATCATATGAAACCATGTTTGCACCAGAGGTAAGCAGTCTTACATTTTGGTAAATTGCTTCTGTTCAGTCTTCAATCCTAATGTAGTATCGTTGTAATTATTATGTGATGGAAGAGAGTCTTACCGAGTGAGATTTTATTGCCTGTGTTACTTTGATTCTAATTCTACAATGCGAAATTGTATTTTTTGGGTGGGGTGGGGGATTCTCAGTAAAGGTTTTGCCTGGATCTAGCCTGCATTTGCTGGGATGTATTTGGGCCTTGTGAGCAATACAGGGTAAAGCTATCAAATGCACGGATTATTAAAACATGTATAACGTGTAACTGTAGAAGTGTTTTGAATGATTCTTCTGCAGTAACAGTGGATGAATTTTGTACTTTTGAAAAACTGTTAGGCATTTTATAATTAATTTCAGACCATTTGAATGGAGCATCAATTTATAGTCCATGCCATGAAATAGAAAATTGTAAATATTTGTATGAAGCATGATTGCTGCTATTTTTGACTTATTGGGTTATCAGTAGTTGGACTCCCAATACAGTAAGCCTTCCATATTACCAAGTTCTGAAATCTGCTTCTTTGGAAATCATAGAATCATAGAACCGTACAGCACAGAAAGAGGCCATTCGGCCCATCGCGTCTGTACCAGCTCCTAAAAGAGCAATCCAGCTCAATCCCACTGGACCGCTTTCTATCCATAGTCCTGCAATCCTGTCCTCCTCAAATACCCATCTACTTCTTTTTTAAAAGTTGTTATTGAATCGGTTTCCACCAGCCTTTCAGGTAATGCATTTCAGATACGAAAAACTCGCTGGGTGAAAAAAATTTCCTAACCTCCCCTCTGTTTCTTTTAACAACTATCTTAAATCGGTGTCCTTAGGTTACTGATCCACCTGCCAGTGGAAACAGTTTTTCCCAGTTCAACCTATCAAATCCTCTCATGATCTTGAAAACCTCTTAATCTTCTCTGCTGTAGGGAGAATGATCCTAGTTTTGCTAATCTCTCCTCATAACTAAGGTCCTTCATTCCTGGTACCATCTTGATAAACCTTCTTTGCACCCTCTTCAATGCCCTAACATCTTTCCTAAAGTGCGGTGCCCAGAACTGAACGCAGTACTCCAACTGAGGCCTAACCAGCATTTTATAAATATTCAACGTAACCTCCTGACTTACAATTCTGTGCCGCTATGTATAAAACGTAGCATCCCGTATGCTTTTTTAACAGCTTTATCTACCTGTCTGCCACCTTCAGAGATTTGCTTATGTGGACCCCCAGGTTTCTCTGTTCATTTGCCCCCTTTAAGATTGTACCATCAGCTTATACTGCCTCTCTTCATTCTTCCTACCAAAATGTAACACCGCATTTCTCCACATTAAACCTCATCTGTTACATTTCTGCCTATTTTACCAATCTGTCTCAGTCCTCTTGGAGACTGGTGCTATCCTCTTCACCATTAACAACAACAACAAGATTTCATTTATAGAGCGCCTTTCACGACGGGAGGACGTCCCAAGGCGCTGGACAGTTGGGTCGGGATCCGAGCAGGGGGGAAATGGTCAAGGTGAGGGGAGAGAAGGTAGGGAGCGAGGAGGGGGTAGAGAGTCGAGAGAGGAGCTGAAGGCTCGGTTGAAGAGAAAGGTCTTGAGACCGGCCTTGAAGGAGGAAAGGGAGGAAGCGGCGAAGGCACTGGGGGATAGAGTTCCAGAGCCTCGGGGCTGAGAGGCTGAAGGCCCGACCACCGATGGTAGGGCGGTTAGGGCGGAGGATGTGGAGCAGACCGGAGCCAGAAGAATGGAGGGTACAGGCAGGTACTTTTGCTACTACTTTTCCTAGCTTAGTATCGTCTGCAAATTTGGAAATTGTGTTCCCTATATCCAGGTCCAGATCATTAATATAGATCAGAAAGAGCAGTGGTCCCAATACCGACCCCTAAGGGACACTACTACACACCTCCCTCCAGTCAGAAAAGCAACCGTTTACTACCACTCTCTGCTTTCTGTTTCCTAGCGAGTTCTGGATCCATGTTGTCACAGTCCCTTTAATACCGTGGCTTCTATTTTGTTCATAAGTCTCTTATGTGGCACTTTGTCAAATGCCTTTTGAAAATCTAGATAAGCTACGTCTACTGCACTACCTTCATCCACCCTCATAGTCACTTCATCAAAATAATTCTATTAGGTTTGTCAAACACGATCTGCCTTTAGCAAATCCATGTTGATTGTCCTTTATTAAACGATATTTTTCTAAGTGAGAATTTATATTGTCCCGGATTATAATCTCCAGAAGTTTCCCTACTCCTGATGTTAGGCTGATTGGCCTGTAGTTCTCAGGTTTATCCTTCTGCCCCTTTTTGTACAGGGGAGTAACATTTGCAACCCTCCAGTCCTTTGGCACCACTCCAGTGTCCAAAGAGGATTGAAAGATTGTGACCAGAGCCTCCGTTATTTCCACCCTCGCTTCCCTCAGTAACCTAGGATGCATCCCGTCCGGACCAGGTGACTTATCTATGTTGAGCACCAACAACCTTTTTAATATTTTTATCATATCCAATTTCTGTTCACACACCTGCGATATTGTGGCATTGGTTGCATCATCTTCTTTTGTGAAGACAGTTGCAAAGTACTTACTTAGTTCATCAGCCATGCCCTCTGCCTCAACAAGAAGATTTCCACATGGGTGTTTGTTACTGTCAGTGAGGGGGGTGTTTGTTGCTGTCAGTGGGGGGGGGGGGTGTCACTGTCAGTGGGGGGTGGGGGGGGTGTCAGTAGGGGGGGTGTTACTGTCTGCGTGGGAGGGGGGTTGTTACTGTCTGAGTGGGGGGGGGTTGTTACTGTCTGAGTTGGGGGGGGGGTTGTTACTGTCTGAGTGAGGGGTGGGTGGGTTTGTTACTGTCAGTGGGGTGGGGAGGTGTTTGACACTGTCAGGTGGCCTCTGCAGTCATTTCTATAATTTTTAACAATTGTTGTGTGTGACATGGACACATCACATGATATAAACTGAAAAAAATCACTAAAATATTGTTGTCCTCAGAAATTATCAAAATGATCCATTACCTCATGTTGCCTCATCAACTGACTCTTCATGCTGAAAAGACCTTTATTGTACTCGAGAAGTACTACACCTTGCAGTGTATCCTGTATTTGCATATTAAGGCGTATTTACGTGATACGGTGTATATCAAATGCAAGGATTATTATCATTATCATTCAAATGGCTTTCTGCACATCTATTCTTCTGAAAGCCTATAGCGTTCTCCAGTTGAATCATGTGGTGTAATAACATTAAAAACTCCATAAGGCTCCTGCGGCTGTTATCATGTGTATGTGATTAAAATTAGCATTCATTAAAAGTCTGTTTTGCCCTACAAATTGTAATTTTGCTGAATTATAATACCTTGCAATACAAATTAAAAATTATATTGAGCCCTTAACATCAGGAAGACTCCCCCAAGGCACTTGACATTCATGGTTTGGCACTTGAGCTGGGGGTGGGAGCCAAGGCGTTGGGCAGAAGAAAGATGACCGAAGGTACGGTCAAAGAGGTCTTCAGATGGACCTTGAAATTACGAGCATATTTAAAAGTTGCTGCAACCTTAACCATAATTCATATTTTCACTTTAATTCACTTGTCTTTGAGCTCATTAAGGTTCTGGGGAGCAACCCACATTTCTATTTTGGGCATTCAGTATAGGTTAATTATAATTAGAAAAGTTAACCATAACGTACTTGACACTGTCATGTTGGATATAACTGTTTGTGCTTCATTCCAGCTTGGTCCAGTAAATCCCTTTAGAACACAGCAGATGGCTGCTCCCAGAAATACGCTATCTGGGTTTGCTGAGCCCGCCCATATCAATGATTTCATGTTTGAGCAGCAGCGGAGGACCTTTCATACTTACGGTAAGCTTCCCTTTGTTGTAATTTTTCAAAAAAGAAGAATTGTTCACGAAAGAGGTGTTGGCTCTTGGATTATAATATTTAAGGCTTTTGTCCATACTGTTCATTGTGAACTGCTCTACAGCACTGCTATATTAATGGGGATTATCTTCAGAAATATCACAATGTTCTTAAATATATCTTATTTCCACACCAGGGGCAATAGCACCCATAACAGTAGGAAAATTGTGTAACCGAACAGCCACTTCAGGGAATAATGCCCCTCTCTACCTTTATACCAGCTTAAAACACAGCTCTTCAACTGGTGCTATGGTCACTCTCACCATCCCAGCTCAGCATCCACTGGGAATTGCTCCGAGATGTTATCCTATGTGAACGGTGCTTTATAAATGAAAATTGTTGTCAATTAAAAGCACACTTTTTTATTTGGGGAGAGAAATTAGCTGGTGGAGAATATTAAGCTTTTCAGTACAATAATGTTCGGCACAAGTCATACAGTTAACTGTTTGCATAATTTTATTGTCACTTTGTAAAAGCAGATGAATGAAAAAGGCTTAAAGTTTGTTGATGTCTGTGTCCCTTAAGTGTGTGATGGATCATACTCATCAGCACTTAATGTAAGTTCAGAATGTTTTGGTAATAACTGGTTTGGCCACTAAGCTGTGCTGTTTTCAAAAATTTAAATATAGTATGTACAAATGTTAACTCAGGGCTGTGCTAGCCATGTTAATTTTGGTTTGTCAAATTAAGGTTACAATCTTGAACTTATTTCTGAAGTCTTGATTCTTTTCACATTTCATAAGTGGCAAGAAATATATTTTCGAACATCATCAAAATGCAACAAGTAATCTGTCACACACAGAGTGCTGAATATGGAGATCTTAAACACAATATTTGAAATCGGATGCATTGTGCTAATTTGCAATTTATAGTTTTGTACTTTTCAGCTTTTTGTCTGAAAACAATTTGCTGGCTACAATTCTGACTTCCTGTTTACAATCGTATGAGGCATGAGATCAGTGTTAAAATCCAATGGATTAATGCTGCTCATTTTATTGGTTTTGGGCCAGTTAAATTAATGAAGTTATTTCAGCCCTAATGGGTCTGAAATTTAAAATGATGAGTTTGTATATAAGATGCATTATATTCCGCTCCTAAACTACGAGAAGGGGATGTACAGATGTATTCAACTTTTGTTTTATTCACTAGGGTTAGTGGAAATTGATTTAATTTTTTAGATTTTTGATAGATAATATTCACACTTTTTTAACTGATTTGTATCTTTCTGATAATTTTCGAACTTGGAGGACACAAAATATAGAGAAATCAACAATTGTCATAATCATTTATCCAAATTTATTGTTTGTGTAAGTTGAAATTGCAGCAATGTTTGACCTCATGCACTTGTCAAAAGATATTGAGTAGTAAACCGTCATTTTATGTTTTCCAAACAAGTAACGACTTTACTAGTACCAGTAAACATGCTATGTAGACAAGTAAGTGGAGTCCTGTAGCTCAGTGGTTAGAGCACTCGCTTTGCAAGCGAGAGACCTGAGTTCAATTCCAGGCACAGGGCGAAACCTTGGGCAAGTTTCCTTACTCCACACAGAGCCTAATAATAATCCCTCCAAAAAAACAAAACAATAATAAATTGGTCATTTTCAATCTACGACTGTTTGTGGGACATTGCTGTGCGCAATTGGCTGCCACATTCGCCCACAAATATACAGTCAGTCAATTCACTTTACAGTGTGTTCTGTGAAGCGCTTTGGGACGTCCTCCCGATGTGAAAAGTGCTATATCAAATGCAAGGTTTATTATTATTATTATTAAGAGGCATGTCATCTTATACAGACCAGGTAGGAGCCATACCATCTTATGCTAACATTACATTCAGTAAATCTGTTGCAGAGAGGCACCCAGCCGTTTGATGCTAAGCACACAAGTAGGCAGACATTTTAAGCAGACAAGTAAAAAAGGCATGTCATCTTATGCAGATATTATGGTATCTCACTGGGCCATCTACAACAATAACTTGCACATATATAGCACCCTTCGGGTAGGATAATGTCTTTGAGTGCTGAATAATGACTGGGTGGACACCGAGTAAGGGAGAAGTTGACCTAAGTACGTTCGAATAGGTAGGTTTTAAGCAGAATTTAAGTACAGAGAGGGAGTGAGGAGTGGGTTAGAGAGGGAGTTCCAGAGTTTAGGAACAGAGTTACTGAAGGCTCGGACACCAATGATGAGAGAAAGTACATCATTGGTTACATTGCTTTTTCAGTGCTATGGGCAGAGCAGGAACCAGCCTGGATGGGCGTGAGAAGGAAATGGGGGGAATTAAATTGAGTGGCAAACATGTTCCTGTACTTTAGATTTGAAGGGCAGGTTGGAGATTTAACATCAAAAGGAGAGAGTGATACAGTATTTCTGTATCCAAAGTTTTTGACATTTACATAGTTATAATAATAAAACATTATTTTCATCATCACTTTTCTTTTCAGTAAGTAGTGGAATATTTAATTATTTGATAGACCCAGCAGACAGTTCTCGAAATGTGACATTATGTCCTTAATTGTAGTATGAAATGTTATTCCACTGTCCAATGGAGTTTTCAGAGAGACATAAGTGATGTATGTCTTGAAATGTTCCAAATTGGCTGAATGCCCTTTCAGTGGAATGAATTTCACTTCAAAATTCAAGTGCTGTTACACTTTCATTGTTGGGCACATCCACGAGCCTTGTAGATATATCAAAATCGTGCTTGAATTCTTTATTGGAAAGAAAAACGTACTTGGTAACATTGCTTGACATCTGATTCTTGAAAATGTATCAGATATTCTGCAATTGGTCCGCGGAGTCCCTCAGAAACATTGCTGGCTTTGGCTATCTTATTTTGGACCGCATTTATGAAGCCTACATTATATATGACAGGATTGCCTTTTGAAGCCCATTGTCTTGACTTGCACGTCCTTCACAGCATTTTTGTAGGCAGCAGCAATTTTGAGGTCACAGTTAACCAATGTTTTACTGAAATGTATCAGCGGTGCTTTAATTTCCACCTGCAATTGTACCTGTTGGAATTTTCCCAAATGTACACATAGTAAAGATGACTTGCAATGTAGCTCTCTCGACTTTCGAACAGCTTTGACCATAAACCATTGTTTCTTTGTCTTCTTGAAGTGGTTGCATCCTCTTTATTGAGGAAGTTTGTAACAATGTTGTATTGCTCATGGATGAATGTTGATGCCTCAAGCTAAGAAAACCAGCATGATGGCACACATTTGTAATTTGGTTACACAGACTTCGAAGAACATGCTTCAATTATCTGTGCTTCAGTATTGCAGGAAAATGGACCTCATATCGTTGATATCTTAGAACTCATCAATTTTAATTGTGTGATCAATGGCTACATGAACAAGATGTAGGTTTTGATACAGCTCTTGTAAGCCCTATACTGAGCATTGCATGTACATTGCAGAATCACTGTTGTTTGACACAACATTTTTGCATGTTAGTTGTTCATCCGCAATACATCTCGAATCCACACAGTAATGACACTCGCTTTTTCACTGGGGAAGAATAGATCATTTCAACAGGATTGTGTTTATTGGTTTATTTTTTCCACTGTAATACATTAATTGCTCATTGCCCTCCAGTGTCTGGGCTCTTCATCGATTTACTAGATAGAATTTCTCATCAATGAAGTGATCCTGAATTTCTGCTTGATGGCGAGGGAAAACTTCTGGAAAATGTTTATCTTGTAATTGACAACATTCCATGCAAGTACGTGCTGTTGATGTATACTTGAAAAGCATAGCGAATAGGAAGCTGGAGCCACAAACACCATTCATTGGAATTACCACAAACAACAAAGCTCACCAGGTTGGGCGGAAAATATGCTTCTTCCTTTGTTTGTCTCATTCTTCCCGTACAGGCTTCTATTGAAGGCTGGGTGAATTTATTTTAACCTTTTAGTTTCAAAGAGTCCTATTATTCCCACGTTCAGCAGTATGGTTTGGCTGCCATGTTTTACAGACTATTCAGATTATGCTTTACTGCAAAATTGTCTCTTTCCAGTCTCCATCGTCTTTTCACTGTTTTAATTTTAAAGTCACTGAATCAATTGGACACCTGTTTCTCATCCTCTGAATGTGTCCAAACATATGTTTTTATCGGACACACTGGTCTTGCAAGACATTGGGTTTCCTCTCCTGCCTCAGTAAAAAAAAAAGTGTATTTCAGGCACTTGGTAGGACAATCTCACTGTAAGATTGTGTTTTAAGCTCTTCCTTTTCTCTTTGCTTATCTTTTACCCACTTTCTGATGTTTCTAAGCTCTAGCTGATTTTAATTTATTTTGGTTACGTCTTTGCCAGCCTGCATGGTTGTAGAATCGATATTTAGCGATGATAATATATTTGATTCAGAATGTGGAAGGAACATAGGAAAAATGCTAAATATCAATGTTTGTCGATGTTTATCAAATCTAGGCAGGCCTATTCATGACAATTAATTTTGATAGTATTTCTGCGGTCTCGATGTTGTGGAACATCTATATATGAGCTACAATACCATTTTGATAACTGTTTTCTTTGCACTGATTATTTTGCTTTGAAAACTAAATTCATCTCTGATTTTTTGGTGATTCATGATTGTGAAAAACCACGCCAACTATTAGACCTCCTCCATTAGGAACACTTGCCTTTGAGGGACAGGCAACAATGCCACTTCTCAATGAGAACTTCAGATTGCCCTTAACCAGCTGTATTGACTGCAGTTGATCTGGTTTAAAATATCAATGTTCTCTTCAGCCTCAAAAGATGTGTTGTCGAGAACCTTATAAAATACTAAATAATTAGAGAAAGTAAACTATGAATGTTCAGATACTCATTCTGATCTGCCACAACAACAGGATCAGAGGTTCCAGGTTCTTTTAGCACAGACACCAGCAAGTATTTCTTTGCGTAGAAGGTAATCAACACCTGGAATGGATTACCAGTAAGGCCGGCAGAGGCCAAGACACTGGACTTATTCAAGAAACCACAATACAATAATGGGACAATGGTAGAGCGGATATTTTGGAATGCCGGGATCAAATGGGCCATCGGGAATCTTGTAAATTAATTTAGTAATAAATGTGTGTTTTCCCTCCCCACTAGCAGAAAAAAAAGAATGTAAAAAAGGTTGCAAATCAAATGGACAATAACAAATTATATTTGTATAGAGTTTTTCACATCTGGTCAGTCAAGGATATGCACCTGAGCTGAGGGTTGGTATCAGGAGGGGTGGAGGGCAGGGAGGTGGGCACCGAAAACATGGTGGAAGAGGAAGGTCTTGAGTCTGACGTTGAAGGAAGCAAGGGAAGGAGCAAGATGATGGGACTGTGGGATGGAGTTCCAAAGGGTGGGGCTGAAGACTTAACTGTCAATGGTGGGGCGGGCAGGGAACATGGAGCAGGCCAGAGTCTGCCAAGCGGAGGGAGTAGACAGGCTGATATGGGGTTAGCAGCTCTCCGAGGTAGGAGGCTGTGGAGGGCTTTGAAAGCGAGGACGAGGATTTTGACCTCGATCCTCAAGGGAATGAGGAGCCAGTGGATCCGGGTGAGGATCAGGATGATGGGTTCACGGAGCCTGGTACAGGAGAGGACACACGCTGCAGAGTTCTGAATAGTCTGCTGCTTATGCAGTTGGGAAGGCCGACAAGCAGAGAGTTAGCATAAACAAGCCTGTTTGAATGTACTCCTAAACAACTGTGACCTACAGTTTACTCATGAGTTTGTCTTATCACTCATGGTTGATGTGACGTGAAAAAATACAAATCCTATTACACAGCTCTCTGTCTTGTCAATATATTTCCAGCTATCAGCTAAGGCAATGGAGGTAGGTATTCCTCGGTTGTCTTTTGGTATGAAGAAACATCTGTCTTTTAAATGTTTTAGTAAACCTAATGGCAACAACAGTGGAACAATATGAATACAGTATATGCATGAAATCTTTGACCACCATTTTTTTGATACACTTGATTTAAGATGAATCTTTTTATCTTTACTGCAGAATCCATATCAGCCATTAACTAATGTTTGCTTACGGATATTTTAACAATGATCTGAGTTATTGGGTTATTCTGATTGTCAGTCTATGCCTTCAGCAGGTTGAATTAGATCAGCTCAGTTATTTATACACCCACATTTGCCCTTATGAGAGCGTGGTTAATGGATATTCCAGAGGAGACTTCCTTTATTCAAGAATTATTATCAAATGACATAGAGAATCTCATGTAATTCGAGATGCTCTGCAGAGAAACAAACCAGTGAATGTATCTAAATGCATATTTTTCCTTTTAAAGGTCTGTCTGCTAGTTTGGGCACAAATTAGCAGTACATAAAGTGGATTTGAAGAAAGTCGACAGGTTTTTGAAAGTCTGTTTCTCAGAAATTATGCATTAGCGAGGGAGCAAATGACAATTGTTCATGTATTACTTATAAGCAGGGGAAGAGAGAAATGATTTTATGCCCAGAGAGTTATGTAATTAAAAAGACTAAGATCACTTGACTAATCCTGTGATTAATAGTTTGATATCTCTTCTGTCTGTCTTTGTGGTTATTCCTCTTCCATCTTTCAATTTTATACTGTATTTCTTGTTATTCATACCTGTGTTCCTTTTGTACATTTGATATTGTTGCCAGTCCATTCCTTCCAACGAAGTATAAAAATCTAATAGTAACTAATCAAACTTGCAAGGTTAGGCTATCATTCAGAAAATGTAGAACTTGGGAATCGGACACAGAGGGCAAGGAATTGGATCAGTGGTTATCTCTGCAGTTCTTTGAAACTGAGCAGTAACATCAAAAAAAAGAGCACGTGAGAAATTGCTCTTGCAGAAAAAGTAATATCAGATCTTGATCTGTGGTTGGGAAAAACAATGGACCTGGGATCTCTTCCTTGCTTGGCTCCACCCAAGATGCTACCCTGTGTGAAGGGCATTATATAAATGCAAGTTGTTGTTCCTCTGTAGGGAGTGTTCCAGACCAATGGCTGCAGAATTGATAGATTTTGTAAAATAATAATAATCCTTGCATTTAATATATAGCGCCTGATCACGTCATTGAGACATCTCAAAGCGCTTCACAAAATGTACTGTAAAGCGTAGTGACTATGTTTTTGTGGGCGAAATGCGGCAGCCAATTGTGCACAGCAAAATCCGACAAACAGCCATGGAGTAAATGACCAATTTTTAAAAAATTAGATGTCGCAGTGAAGGGGGGAGGTCGCCTCTGGGTACTGGGGTTACTGAGTCAGGATGCATTCTCCTCCCTCTTCAGCCGTCTTTCTCTGGAAAATAATTTTCACAAAAAAAGGAAAAAGCAGCTTTAACCCTTCATGAATGTATTTTGCAATGACTTCGATTCCCTCCAAAACACTTTTTTTTAAAAAACTTAGCTTAATTCAAAGGTACTAGGAAATCTCCCATGTTACTTAATTTTGCACAGTTCCCGATTTCTACACTATTACATTTAACGTTCAAAATCTACAGGGAAATAATTTTTCAGATGTCAATCTTTTTTAAAACAAAATTGTAAAACGTGATTTCTTTTGGGGTTAACAGCTGGAATCTCCCAGTAAGGATGCACGCCGGTGCCACAAATGGCTTCTGAAGTTTATTTCATAAAAATATTTAAAAGAGAATTGGATAAATACAATATGAGCCAATTTTCATATGCAAATTGAAGTCCATAAGATCTCAACTAGTGCTATAACTGGCTTGATTTGGGCTTTCTGGATTCACTGGCTTGCATGCAGAAAGACAACTGATGCAAACTGGCACGCTCGTTTTTAATTTTGTTGAGTAAGTAAATGTTGGAAACCACTCTCCAGTTGTGCTATAAGTGAATCCGTGTTATATAACGGTTCTACTGTACTCAAGGGGATAATAACATTGAAGTGTGTGGGGGAATGGGACTAGAATATATAAATCCAGTGCTGGAGCTACCTCAAGCACAAACACAAAGAGCCAAATAGACTCCTTGTGATCCAGGTTGCTGACCAAGGACATGGTTAGCAAGATTTTTCTCCCCCTCCCCCCCCCACTTTCTTCTTGCCATACAGTTTGAATTATTTTTGCTTATCTTTTGTCAAGATTACTCCTGATAAATTGGATCAAAGATCAAAGTATTCAGTATCTCCCAATGAGAGAAATTAAATCCTCCATAACCAAGTGCTATAGTGCCTGGCCCAAAGTATACCACACAAATCCAGTACTACAGTTTATTGGTCCATCTGTCTTGAAAGGAACATTTTCGCTTAATGTGAATACTGATCATAGACCTGTACATTTTCCTTTATTTTAAACAAGCAAAAAAGGTTTTTTAAACAATTTAAATGAAAAAAATCTGGTTCTCTCAACCTGAGCCTTGTAATTAGACAGCTGTACCTCAGTCTGTTAGTTGCATATTACACATGTCTTACAATTATCTTGATGGAGTACTGCACATTTTCATGCCTTTATTTACTCAGTTATCTGCCCAGAAGTTGTATTAAAGAGCTAAATTTCACAACAGTGAACCAAAGTAGTGTAAGGCTCGCTGCAGTGGAATCTCTAGACACCTGTACGTTTTTAAAAAAAGCTGTGGTCATTCTTTCATGTTCATTAAAATTGTCAAAATAACATTGTAACATTGCTACATTAATATAGAATTGCATGGAACATTACAATATGGAAACAAATCATTCAGCCCAAATACTTCATTCTGGTGTTAATGAGCCTCCAACCACCTGATTACCTCTCCCAAAGCCCTCTATTCCCTTCTGTCGCATGTATGCATGAACTGAGAATTTGATCAATTAAACCCAGAACAATACTTTCATATACTTTAAGGCAGCAGGTGAAGATGACACATGTTTTGTGCATGTTTCCATTTCACAAACCAGCCGCCCTTATAGTTTCTGAGTGAGATTGTTATATAGTTAGTTTCAAATTATAGGCAGATGGTTCTTGTGGACCCCGTTAGTAATGGGGTTGTTACTGCCCAAACCGTTTTCAGTTAGTTGCCTTACATTTGGCAGCATTCTCTTTTTGGACTTTTCAGGGTTATATTCAACCGCAAAGTGAGAAAGAGTGTGTGCTTCTCCTCAGTCCTAATTTCCTGGGCATGTTATGTGCTTTTGAAAGTATCTTGATTCCAATGAAGGGACTCTGCCATTCTGTGATGCCATGTTACAATACCTGTAAAATTGTAAGTAGCAACTAATGTGGCAATTTGATGGGCTAAAAGAACATTTACATCTAAATAGTTTATGCTTCCAATTGTAATAACTTGATTTAATAGGTTGTCTTTGAATGGTACTTTCTTTACAATGAGTGTGCCTCTAAATTGTTTTCATATTTTTCTAACTTTAGGGTATGCTTTAGATCCAACTGTTGACCGCAGTGAAGTACCTGGAGGAGATACGTATATTGGTAGCGTGGAAGAGGCTGAGAAAAATCAAGGTAAAAAACTTCCTTTCAAAATGTTAGCATTTTAATTTCAAAAATATGTTTTTATATCTGATATTTGACCTCAATTTTGCATTTGTTTTTGATGCTCAGGGCAATCTGTAACAATTTCCAGATCATTGGAATTTTAGAAATATGAATCCATATAAGACGTAAACGTAAAATTAAGTCTGTAAACTACCATCTGCAGGCAGAATATTCCAGAATTTAAAGACCACTACAAACAGCAGTGCTTAGTATCTATTTACCTCTTCATCCCAACTCATTCTTTGTATAGATTTGCAATTCACCACATAAATAACACATCAGTGACAGAGACCAAATCGAGAATAAAGCTGTCTTGGGGTATGGAAGCAACAATTTTACTTATTGAAGGTTTTAGACCCAGACAAGAGCAGTAAAATTAAGTAAGACAACTGGGGAAGCCAATTTCTGTTTTTTTTAAAGAAAGTTTATTGAAGAAGTAAATAGCTAGAGGGTTGGTCGCAGATTCAGGATGTAGTTGGTGAGTATTATTTTTCACTGTTGGTTAGTTTAAAATGTACTTGCTAGTTGATCCCATTAGCACTGCTACTAGATGCATTCTTCATGAAGGTAGTGTCTTACAGACTTTGATTGATGATATTTAATGTGTTTAATTTGGCATCATCTTGGTGCATCTCTATAGAGATAATGCTTGGCAAATGCAGACCTGGTAATCTGACAGCAGAATCTAATTTGAGTTTATAAGACAGTCTCTGATAGAGATGCATCATATCAGCTAAATGAGAGACTATTAGCACGCTCTATCTAATCTTGTCTTCCACCAGTGTTGGAGATTTGCACTTGAGGCTGTATAACTACTTTTTTTTAAGTTTGGGATCTTATGAAATGAATATGTATTTCCTACCCTTAGTTCATAATCTGTACTGCAAGGATGTTGTAAAGAGGCTTCTTTCTCCTAATGGCTCAACACATTTATTTAGTGAGTAGTCGAGACTGGAAAACTCCAGGTTAGATTCTTAATTTGTTTCAGTTAAAAATGCCCTTGGAGGTGAGAAAATTGACAAGAACGGAAAGGATGTTGAATATTTTGAGTGCTATTAGAAAAGTGCCTCTGAGCATACCTGAAGATAAATTTATTTATTATGAAACTGTGCAGGACTTACAGTGTTTGAATCCGGGAAAAAGAAAATAGAAAAACGAAAGAAATTGAAAGATTCAAACCCAGCAAATATTGAAGGTTTTCAGGGCCCTTGGGCGAAGTTTGTGGATGAAAAAGATGTGGCCAAACCATCAGAGGTCAGTTTTTCAGTGTATTTAGTGCTCAAGATGATAGAAACCTATTTAATTATTGAGAGACTCACATGCTATTCAGTAAAATGTTCAGAGAATAAATATTTGGACATTCTTGTTTACATTAATTATACCAGTGCTGATAACTGTCTTTTGTGAATACCAGTCTTTCACTTCTTCAGCATTAGTACAGATGTTTGCCTGGACGTGGGTGATGTGTTAAACATTCTGGAGATTTTACTGAGTGTTGCTGAAGTAGAATTCAGTGTTTGGGTGACCATGGATGTATTTCCAATCAGCAATTTGTCAAAATAAACTTTAAAATATTTAAAATAAATTACGATTAATTTATATTCTGTTTTTCTTTGTGAACATATGTTTTAAAATTCAGTACTGTTTAAATCATTGAGGAAATTGGATTGAAGATGTTATTGAGTTTTGTTATGTTAAGGAGCTAAATTACTATGGTGCAGCCTGATTATTCATAACACTTTACTACTTCTGATGTTAGCTCGGTTTCCTCATTCATATTATTGTGCGGAGAAATTTCTTCTTAAGAGTTTCCCCCTTAATCTGCAAAGACAATACAACGTATTGCAAACAAAAAATATGTTTACAAATTAAGGATTAAGAGAAAGTTATTACAAATGTTATTCAAGGCAATATTAGCGGTTTTAATTTGCTAGAGCAGTGAACGTCCACTGCACTACCTGTTAGGGCTTTGGATTCCAAGGTTTACAAGAGGTCGGTATTGGGACCACTGCTGTTTTTGATCTATATAAATGACCTGGACATGGGTATAGGCAGTACAATTTCCAAGTGAAGGAACAGACAGACCTGGGGTTCATATAAGTAAATCTTTGAAGGTGGCAGTACAGGTAGATAAAGCTGTTAAAAAAGCACATGGGATACTAGACTTTATAAATAGGGGCATAGAATACAAAAGTCAGGAAGTTATAAAACACTGGTTAGGCCTCAGCTAGAGACTGTGTTCAGTTCTGGACACCACACTTTAGGAAGGATGTCAAGGCATTGGGGAGGGTGCAAAGGAGATTTACCGGATGGTACCAGGAATGAGGGACTTCAGTTATCAGGAGAGGCGAGAGAAGCGAGGATTATTCTCCTTGGAGCAGAGAAGGTTAAGAGGAGACTTAATAGAAGTTTTTAAAATTATGAGGGGGTTCGAGAGGGTGAACAAAGAGAAACTATTTCCACTGGCGGATGGGTCAGTAACCCGAGGACACCAATTTAAAATAGTTGTGAAAAGAAACAGAGGAGAGGTGAGGAGAATTTTTTTTCGAACAGCGAGTTGTTCAGATCTGGAATGCATTGCCTGAAAGGGTGGTTGAAGCCGATTTGGTAACAACTTTCAAGAGTGAAGTAGATAATTATTTGGGAGTACAAGATTGCAGGACTATGGGGAGAGAGCGGGGAAGTGGGATTGATTTGGATAGCCCTTTTCAAAGAGCCGGTACAGACACGATGGGCTGTATGGCCTCCTCCTGTGCTGTATAATTCTATTCTATAAAGAGCTGGTTGGGAAGAATCCCTGCCCTGTATGACCAGTCTGCTTCTCTTAAGTCCTACCAATGAGCAAAGCTAGTTGGGATGTCAGTAGCAGTAGTAATAATAATAATAGTAATAATAATCCTTGCATTTGATATAGCGCTTTTCACGTCTTCTAGGCGTCTCAAAGCGCTTTGCAGAATATGCTGCAAAGTGAATTGACTGTATATTTGTGGGCGAAATGCGGCAGCCAATTGTGCACCGCAGTGTCTCACAAACAGTCGTGGATTGAAAATGGCCAATTATTATTGTTTTGTTTTTTTGGAGGGATTATTATTAGGAGTGTGGAGTAAGGAAACTTGCCCAAGGTTTTGCCCTGCCTGGAATTGAACCCAGGTCTCTCACTTGCAAAGCGAGTGCTCTAACTGCTGAGCTACAGGATTCCAATACTGGAGTACTGTGGACCCACCTGACTCAGGAACTGGACTACCAAGACCACCAGATAAGTTTGACATTCTCTTGGCATGTCACCTAGGAGCCAGTTCAGCTTAAAGGAGATTCTGCTTACCTCCCCCTTCCTCCTGGTGGATAGTCCACTTTTCTTCTAATGTAGGATGTTCTCTTTATTGTATTTTCTCGCTTGAGGGAACGGAAAAGATTACCTACTGCTCTTGGACTGGCCATTAGGGGGTGTATGTGAGTAACCTAGCGTAAACCATAGGCACATACGTTGTCAGTTTTTATTGTTTGGTCAGCTGAATGTCTGACACATCAGGAAACCCCCAAAAGGCCAGTTGCCAGTTCCTTGTTGGCAAAATGTATGTGAATTTGCGTTTATGGGAATCATGAGAGCAAACCTGCTGGTACCAATTGAAGCACAAATGCGCTATATACCATCATACCCTGCTAAATTAATTCATTTGTATATAAAATAATTAATTTCCCCAAAGACATAAATACTGATTTGTTTCTAAGACATGATAAGGACCTATATTAAATGCAAGCATTATTATTATTGTTATTAAATAGCCTGTTTTAATTGGGATTCCAAATGTGGCTTGAATACCTGCTACTTTATTTACAGAAGGAGATACTCTGAAAATGTAATCTAATTTTGAGTGATTCAGAAGACTGTTTTGAACTTCACACTTTCAAGTGATTTACATTGTCTAGCCTGACACTCCAATGCAGTTCGGGGAGCATTACATTGTTGGATGTGCCGTCATTTAGGTTAGAAGTTAAACCAAGATCCCATCTGCCTATTTAAGTGATGTTAAAGATCTCATGGCACTATTCCATAAATGTAGGGAGCTTTCCTAGTGTCCTGGCCAACAGTCCCCAAATACAATTGGGTTGTTAACTTCAAGGCGGTTTGGGGGTCATTGCAGTAAACAAATTGGCTGCAGCATTCCCCAACAAATATACACAATCACTGCACTTAACAATGAATCCTGTGAAGTGCTTTGAGATGTGAAAGATGCTATACCAAGTGCAAGTATTATTATGTATGTATTATTACTATATTGTGGTAGTACCCAGATGTCATTCACTCTTGTAGGTTTTGCAACCAAACAAATTGAGTAAATTGTCAGCTGATCTATCTGTGCTTCATCAATGGCATTCTTGTTATTCACCTACAATAACTTTCATTTCTGCAGGAAGAGCAGAAAGAACTCGATGAGATCATCGCAAAGAGACAGAAGAAAGGCAAGCATGAGGATGACAAGCCAGCAGAGGAGAAAACCGTCCTGCACGGTAATAAATCTTTTTGTTTGTTTCTTACAAAGGTTTTCAAATCCCGAGCTGTCATCCTTTGACTAGAAAGAATAATTATGGTATATTTACATTGTATTGTGTTTGCAAAACAATATTAATCTTGTAGTTCAACAGGAAGTTTTGCTTTTCTCTTGAACAAAATGTCTCAGAATGTGTGTGTGTGTGTGTGTATGTGTGTGTGTCTCTCTCTCCCACTCCCATCATTGTACTAGTTAGTTAGATTCCAACTGGGAGTTAGGATTCTTTCTACTTAACTCTCGTTAATTCTAGAAACCAAAGCCCTAACAGTTAGGGTGGTCCTAGTTGGACAAGCTACAGGAAATTTGTCAGTTTTCGCAATGACAAGCTGCATGGGTTTAGCTGTTTGAACTCCAACAGTACCCCAATGCCCAGATCCTATGCCGAATCCTCTCCAGGATGAGGGAAGCTGAATCTCTCCAGTGAGAAATATGTGCTTAAGAATCACTTGTTGCCTCATCCAATGTGTGAATTAACCTTGTGTCTACAGTGTTTAAAAGGTCTATTAACAGACTATTTAGCCCTTGGACATTGAGTTAATCCATGTTAGTAAAGCATGCTCTTTTAACAAAATAACTTTTAAGACTTTGTGCTTGTGAAGAGCTGCCAATTTTTTTTGAACACAGTGTTCACTCCTGCTGAGCATGTGGTTCGTTTTATTACATTTTTAATAGATATTCTAAGGTGTGTTCCAAAGATACTTATGAAGTATGTGGTACAATTGTACGTTGAGCATTATCACTTCCACCTTCATAGTGGTTTCAAATAATTTGTAGTTACCTTTGAAAAGGATTTGTAAAATTGTCCAATAAACCTGTTCAATTTTGTTTGTGAGTAAAATGCCAAAGCTCTCTCCCCTTGTGTTTTTCCCCTCTTTTATAGTCAAAGATATGTACGACTACCAAGGAAGATCATACCTTCATATTCCTCAGGATCTTGGAGTCAATTTACGATCTTCAGAGCCACCAGAGAAATGTTATCTTCCCAAAAAACAGATGCATATATGGACTGGGCACACAAAGGTATGGTTGAAGGCTACAGTTGTCAACATTTATATAGGTTGGCTATTGTGCTAAAATGGTGACAAAAGATTGTCCCAGGAGTAGACAATGTGTGACGTAGACATAATGAATACTAATGAACATATTTACATTAAAGTTGCACAGTATAATTAATAGATAAATACGTGGGACTTTTAAGGTGTTTTCTATTGTAGATTTTTATATGAACCAGATTGTTTTAAATGTACTGCTTCAGGCAGTACATTTTATAGGGATATTGTTGTCAAAGAGGCTAGATTGCTAACAAAGTTTCATTATGTTGCTATTAATAAACTTCATATTTTTACTGACAAACAAGATTTTAACACATGCGGAGCATTGTGAAATGGTGATGCTTGGATTGCCTCTGTGATTTGCCACTCCACTGATTTCCTGAGCTTGTCTGTGCAGTGAGGAAATGGAGATAAAGTGCCAGGCAGGTACTTTCATACAGCGAGGGAGCAGTTCATCACCAGCCTGCACTGATGTAGGCGCAGAAGCAGTTGTGTGGCTGCACGGTGCATGACTTGGAAAATCTGTAAAAGGGGAAGAAGCCTGGCTCAATTGGTAGCACTTTTACTTTGAGTCAGAAGGTTTGGTTTTGTCAACTTTGTTTCACGATTTAAGGCCTGATTCTGTTAAACAGACAGATGGATACTTGGTGGATAATCAGTGTTCTATTCTAGTTAAATGACATTTATTTAATATAATTCCATAGTATTTTCTCCCTAAATAATCTTTGATGTGTTATTTTTCAGGGTGTCAGTGCTATTCGATTGTTTCCAAGGTCTGGCCACTTGCTGTTGTCTTGTTCCATGGACTGTAAAATCAAAGTAAGAATTTCTTGCATTAATTACTGACTTGTGCAGGTTAATAATGTATAACAAATTACAGAGTAATAGTTATCTGTGAGTGATTATAAGAATTAAATCACATTGATGCATTCAAATGACATAGAAACCATGACCATGAACCTTGAGAAGTTGGTCATTTGTCTCCCAAATAATAATATATGATATAGTGCCTTTCATATCGGGAGAACGTCTTAAAGATCTGCACAAGATTTACACCATAAAGTGTAGTGAGAGATGTAATAGAGACACTTCGATGTACCCTTTCACACCCCTTTTAATAATATTCATTGTAGCCATTTCTATCCACCCTTTCACACGCTTTTTAGTAATATAAGTAACAGTATCATTTTGACTTGGTATTTGGGGACAGGGGGTGCTACAATCAATCCCGTTTGAAAGCATTTTTATTTCCCAGGCAATAGGTATCACAGCTAACACGGTTACTGTATCATTTCAATCAAGTATTAAATTCATAGTTGTAAGATTACAGAAATGCAATCTGCATTAGATTACAGACAAATAACACTGCTCTGTATACTGTAAATTAGGAATGAAATTTGAGAGATTTTGTATGATCTGAACTATGGGAACAAATCTCTAGACCTTTGTCAGCTGAAGCCTGAGATCTGGTTACAGCTTTGCATTTGGTCTCTTGAGTCTTTTTGTTAATATAAACTGCTTCAATTTTGTATGAAGGAGTTTTGTGTTCGGTCAGGTTTTGTGCAGCTGTCAAAGCAGACTGCACCTGTCAGTGCACTTTATCCTGGTGTGATTTTGTTATTTTGTCAGCCAGGTTTCTGATGCATAGAGAAGAGAAAGCCATTCAAACTAGACAGAAAGTTTACATTTGTATGCTTCCTGCACATGGAAATTTCCCTGTGCCTAGAATGGAATGTGCACTCTCCCTGGGGAGATGCGTACCTAATTGTGGAGAGTATTAGGCGCAGGTTGACAAGAACTAAGGCTTGGGAATATCAGAGTCCCATAAAACCACATAGCTTGGTGTAGAGAACATTCTGGCAAGCTTCCCATTGCTTGTCCAGCTAGGACCAACATACTCATTAGGGCTTTGGCTTGCAGGGTTAACAGGAGCTGAGTGGGAAAAATCCCTGCACTTCCCCAACCCAATGACTGCTAAACATCTAGGCTGGCTAGGATCAGCAGTGCTCTGGAATACAATGGTTTCTATCTGGCTCAGGAACTGGACGACTGTTTGCATAGAAATAGTCACTACACTTTACAGTAAATCCTGTGAAGCAATTTGAGATGTCTTTCAGTTGTGAACAGTGCTGTATCAAATGCATGGATTATTATTATTATAACTGAGACTGTCGAGGGGAGGGGAGGGTGGTGCAACCTTTTGGCTGTCACGGGCTGCTTTCCCTATTTGAGAAAGGTCCGCTGGCTGCATCCAGCCCACGACAATTTCCAACATTCCAACCCATTCCCTCTCTCCCTGATGAATGTCCTCCCAGGGCAGCTGCAGGAGCTGGCAGTTGAAAAGGGGAGAGAAAGTGGGGGGGAAAGAGAAGGGGGAGAGAAAGAGGCCTAGTGAATTCAGATAGTGGAGGGACACTCTGCCCCCTCCCCCCTCTCTTTCCCCCCTCCCCCTCTCTTTCCCCCCCCCCCCCTCTCTTTCCCCCCTCCCCCCGCTCTTTCCCCTCTCCCCCCTCTCTTTCCCCCCTCTCTTTCCCCCGGGGGTTGGGGGGGGAACATTCACCAGGGAGGGAGGGAGCAGAAATTGGAATGGTGGAAATGGTCGTGGATCGCATAAAATCACCGGCCAGGCCGCTGGTGGCCCATCGTGCTGCCTCTTGGACCACCTGCTCCAAGGGTTTGACTTGATTCTAACCTTCCATGCCAATCACATGACCTCGGAGCCAGTTCAGTCT
This sequence comes from Callorhinchus milii, assembly GCF_018977255.1. Classification (NCBI taxonomy): domain Eukaryota; kingdom Metazoa; phylum Chordata; class Chondrichthyes; order Chimaeriformes; family Callorhinchidae; genus Callorhinchus; species Callorhinchus milii. The sequence continues at coordinate 52,193,385 of NW_024704744.1, forward strand.
AAAGACCTTACTTATCTCTCATCAGGGAGGGGAGTCACTAATTGGTCATTTGACATCCAACATAATCTCCATGAACAAGGGGAATAATGTTTTCAATATTACTGCAGATTCATTATGAAATTGTATGTCAGGAATATTAATATCCAATATTTATATAGAAGTACATTTGCTGAGATTGGTAATTTTATTGTAAATGAATCCCTGTTTCGAAAATTCGAACCTATGCAACATCAAAGATTGTAGTGTTCGCTACATACATGGTCATTCAGCCCATTGAGCTTGTACCACTAGTGAATCTAGTAACTCTTTCATTCTCGCCTTTTCTTCATATACCTTAAGATCCTTAGTTTTCAAATATCTAGCTACATCTCTGTTTCTATTTTCTATCCTCTGAGCGTGCATCGTAGCTGCCTCTTTTGGACTCATGCTCCCATACATCTCACCTCTCTTCCACTAAAATTGTCTTTGAAACCTATCTCTTTGACTACACTGTCAGTCGCTTCCCTCTTACCACATATTTCCCACACTGCTCTGGCTCCATCTCCCAACTTCATGAAGCACTTTGGGACATTATCTAATGTGAAAGCCTTTATATAAGCACAAGTTGTTGAATGCTTTGAGGAAGTCCATTTTCATATTCACTTAATACTAGGCTAGCATGTTGTAAATAGGATGCTGTAGTAGGATTTAAAGTTGCACAACATGTTGTATTCACAGCAGATAGCAGGACAGAGTGAGTGGGAAGGCACATGTTTGGTTATCCAACATAGTTGAATAAGTTTCTGATCGCAGCTATGATTCAGAGTAAAGCCCAGATGACTCCTGACAGGTGGGGAGCGAAAATGTGAAGAAAATGATCACCAGGCTGCACCAGGCTCCCCAGGCCTGGGGAGGTCAAATTTGGAGGGTGTTGCATTGTAAGAAACAACTATTGCTATATAAATGTTTTGCTTTGTTCACAGCTTTGGGAGGTTTATAATGATCGCAGATGTCTTAGAACATTCATTGGTAAGTGGACTGATTCATTATTTCTATTCTCATTAATGTGACTAGCCGGATAATGTAATGATGTCCTGCAGAAGTCTCTGCAAGATAGTTAATGAACATTACTTGCCATCTAACTTTGATACTACAAATTATAGAGTAGAGTTTCAGAGTAGAAGTAAAAGTGACTGCTCTTCTGATACTTAATTGTGTTGAATGGAACCTTTTCTGAAGTGTGTATCCTTAGTATGTAATGATGCTTTCACACACAGGGAAGCATAGTGCATTCACTCTTAACTGTATTAGAATCTATGTTTGATTATTACCTTGTTTCCAAATTTTGATGGATTGGTATTTAAGTGCAGCTGGGTGTCCATATGTATCAAGCAAAAACTTCCAACATGACACAAAATATAGAGGAGACAGTGTTTTTTTCTGTAATCTGAGAAGGAGGAGCTGGCCGGATGCAATTTAATGCCTAAAGGTTTTAGCTAATGAAGCCTGTTACATTTCAAAGGGATGGGAGCTAATAATGAAACACTTTAAGGTAGCAGCTTATTGTAAAAGCTCTGGTAATGCATTTCAAAGGAAAAATCCCCTATCCAGTTTTACAGCAATAAGGACAGGCATTTTTAAATAAAAAGCTTTTGATGTGAGAAATGTGAGATTTCTCTTGTTTTATTTTTTAAAAAAGGCTTCAGAAGCTTGTGTAATAATGATACATTGCTTTTAATAAATCTAATTGTAACTAATGGCCATTTGAAATTCTTAAAATTTTGTTAAAATGCATCAGGCAGGTTAGGAGTTCAAATAAACCAACTTTTAATTCTGCTTTGATAACTAGGGAATTGACGTCAATGGTTTGTCAGCTACTCAAACCCAATAAATCTTTGTAGTTATTGATTCATCCACATTCATGTGTTTTCTTTTTCTTAGGTCATAGTAAAGCTGTCCGAGACATCTGCTTCAACAACGAAGGCACCCAGTTCCTTAGTGCTGCTTATGATCGATACCTTAAACTCTGGGACACAGAAACAGGTGTGTGAAATCATGTAATTTTGGTATTAATATATATTAATACTAAACTTACTCTGATATGTATGAGTTGAGAAATAAATCAAGAAGGTAAAATAGTTTTTAATAAAAAGTGAAAGCTGCTTTCACTAGACAAGTGGAAGTGAGAGAATATGCAAACAATATATCCATTTTGAGAACTACTTGTAAACTGTTTAAGAGCAAAGATGGATATGGTACTATCTGATAGGTCTAACAAAGCTGGGCTTATAATGTTTACATATATTTTCACTGAATGTGTTTTAATTTTCCACTATTTATTGAAATGAGATAAATTACCATGAAATTTAAAGGAGTTAATTGGAAATCTATAAAAGTAAAGGTTCTTCCAAACAAGATGTTCTTGAATGCGTGTCTTGTTACATAACACTGACAGACAGATGGTAGAAAGCCAAGTAGGGAAAGGTATTGTTCAAAAGTTTTCGCGGTTTTCCTTTGAACTGTTCTAATTGAAGACTAAATAGCAGGTCTGATTTAACGTGTGCAGTATAACTGCTTTCTGTCGACAACGTAAAATGTATGAGTGTGTGGATTTTAGCTCTCTGGTCTAGTAATGGTGACTTTTGCTTGTGTCAATTTCCTTTCCCTTTCTTCTTCCCATACTAACTCTTTCTAGATAGGTCCTGCAGTCTTCTAGTTTCTTACCCAATTGGCCATTATTTGTGTGTAAAGCTAGTTAGTGAATGTTAGCTGCTTACTTTGATGCTTTTGATACTTGATCTTCACACATAAACACTTTGCAGAAACAGGTTACTGAATACCATCAGTAATCAGAATCCTGGCCGTGTTTTTGCCCCCACGACCGTACGTGATGCCTCCCCTGAATTCCCCTGATTGAGATCGGCTAAATAGAAGAAGTATTGAACCTGGATCCTTCTGGCCTCTATGGCTCAGGACTACCCTCCTTCAATATTGCACTGTAACACACTAAGCCATTAGGGGGTGCTCTAATGGTGCGGTTTGAGGCAGCTGCTGTAACACATTCCTGGCCTATGATCGTGGTACTTCAATTCTTAGTACACCAGAGCAAAATAGGACCAAGCAAAAACAAAATGTATTTTAATTGTAGAAGTATGTAAGGTATTATAATGGACCTTTACACTTGCACACCCACACACTGAATGAACACGTATCCAACGCATGCCCTCTGTTTTGTGAAACCTCATTTACAGACTTCAGGAAAAGGTTGAGAGTTGCTGCTTGACAATCATTCTCCTAACTTTTGACTGTGGTAAATCACAGTACACCCAAGTCCTTCTCTACTCCCCAACTAACCTATTCTCCCTCTTTCTATAATAGACCTTTAATGAAAGCAGCATGAATTGTACAAAAGTGTTCATTTAAAAATCTTATTCTTTAGTATTCTGAAGTCTTTTATCCTTAACCCATTCATTGTGTTTCTTTTCCATCAGGGAAATGCCTTGTCAAGTTTACTAATCGAAAGGTTCCATACTGTGTCAAATTCAATCCTGATGAGGACAAACAAAGCCTATTTGTGGCTGGAATGTCCGATAAGAAAATTGTACAGGTAAGATCTACTTACAGTTCTCCACAACTGTTTGGATTCTTTTGTGCTAATAGTTGTTTATTACCCTTTCATTATCACCTGTGAGGTAATTGAATGAGAATTATAGCAAATTTACAAACCTGCAACATTTGTGTTACCGTTTCTATCATTAAATATTTAATAAGAATTTTATAATATTTTTGCTCTGTTACCTCTGTTTCCTCTCTATCTCCTTTGATGGGTCCGCTACAAAGTGAAAGAGTGCTTCTGGCAGCCAACCAGTTTTTGAGCTTCCATCCTTTGTTGTGTTCTTAACTTCCAGTAGGTACACAGGAGGAGCATGGGTTAACTGTCTGATTGTACTTTTTGTGTGTAAGTATAGGGGAATCCTGTTATTGCACTCTATGATATAGCGTTGCCTTATTTTTACTACGGGTCTACCTGCGAATCTACAGCTGGTTTCTGTCACAGTCCAGATGGTTTCCCAAACTAAAAAGTAGCTGAATTCCATGTGACTAGGTTACTGTTGATATTGCTTCTTGTGCGTTGTGCGGATGCACAGAGTGTAGGAAGCGATGTTGGCAGTTCTTCTTGTACATGAATGTAACACGCTGCAAGTGACATTGACAGCAGCCTGACAACCTGGATGTTAACTTTTTTTCTGTGCCTCCCTTACAACACAATCCACGAGACATTGAACCCAGCTGACTGCATTATAACACGATTTCTCTGTTCTCCTTACCTAGTTGACCCAATTTGAGCCTGCGTACTAATATTCTGCTCTACATTGCACATTATACTAATCCACTTTGTCTTCCAAAGAATATTCTCTAATTTCATAAATTAAAGATCAATATTGTCCTTTATTTTGCACTCTAAAATGGTTTAAGGGACAAAACTTTAGACAAGTTTAAGGGACAAAACTTTAGACAAGTTTCCTTACTCCACATGCCTCTGTTTACCCAGCTTTAAGTACCCCTGTTGTTAGTCAATTGGCAGATTGCTTTCCAGGGGAAATAATCCCTTCAAAAAAATAAATTATGATTTGGTCACTCAATCCACGACTGTTTGTGGGACACTGTTGTGCGCAATTGGCTGCCAAGTTTCGCCCACAGCATATGCAGTCAAATCACTTTACAGTATATCCTGTGAAGCGTTTTGAGACATCTCAACAACTTGATAAGGCTCTATATCAAATGCAAGGATTATTATTATTACATCAGCTACTGACTTTAAAATTACTCTTGTAACCTTTCTCGATCCAAACAGACTTATTGTGGTGCAAAACCCTGTACGTTTGTCACACACAGCGTTGTGTAACATTGTGTAAAACCAATGCAGACATGTGGTAGTGCATGTGCTGTTTTCCTGCAAGCAATAATGCATTCTTCTAGAGTTTTCCTTTGGATCATCACCTCCTGCTTTGATGTAGAATTTGCACTATGCTTCTCAAAAACATGAATAAACACTGTGTGCAAAAAACACATTGTTTTATGTAATCTTGTACTTTCTGCAGTTTTTCAGAACATAAAGAGTACTATTCTGTGCTTCTATTCGATAATTGGACATTCTTAGCAATGCAGAACATTACATGAGTGGCTGCACATGTTTGTATGGAACAGTTATTGTTAAAAATTAGATTTCACAGTTCTGGTTTCCAAATAGGCCATCATAATGTTTTCTTTCTCATTAGGAAAGGATTGGTTAATTATATAATAAAAGGGAATCTGTAAATCCCTCAGTACAGATGCATTTAGACATGAAAAATAGTACAGCTATTTACACATGATTAACAAATGGCATACAATTGACTCAAAAGACCCACTGGGGAGAGAAGAATGCTATTTTGATATTATGGCACCAAAAGCTAGTCATTATCAGAGAAACCTAGTCATTATCAAGTTTTCTTAAGCAAATTGTGTATGAAGTTATTAAGGATTAGCATTCCTGTAATATGTAACTGTAAAGCTAAAATGTAGAGGAACTGTGCCTGGGAGTGGATGGAAATTTCCAGTTATATAAATAGCTTGCAAAAATTGAAGGTGCCCCTTTTTTTGTTACTACTTTATTCTTTATCAATCCAATACATTATCGTATTGCAAGGAAATTGTACAGAGCTGGACAAAATGTAAACAATGTTATTCCCATTAAAGCACTGAGCTGAAATCATGAAGGTGGAAAACAAGTAAGCCTGACTTCGAAGTTTGAACTCCCACAAGCTAATTGCACTCTTCTTAGATTTGTAATTAACTTTAAGTAGCTACACATGTGAAAAACAGCTGTTCCATTTAAGATACAAAGCAAAATTATTTAGAAACCAGGTCACAGCAGTTGCTATTAAACTGTTCATTGAGGATTTTTGTGCAGATATGGGAAAAAACATTAAAGGTTACACTCTACTTAACGATAGGGATCTGTATTCCTTTTAAATATTTTCAGTATGCTTCTCGCTTTAAAAAATGAGATCTTTGCTTAAAGATGTAAAGAAATAAACAATTAACAATAGTTTTTTGAGCAGGAAATGATAAATAGACTCACTTCTAAGATGACAAGCTCCTTTGTTTTTCATGTTGCCAATATTGGACAGTAACTTTCCACAGCATAACTGGCAAGTTGTATTTTGCATTGTTGGATACATTTATTGCTTCTCTAATTTATGCTCATTACTAAACAAATAAGGCGAAATCAAAACAGTTCTCTATGTAAATTTGTGGCGTTTTATAAAGCATTTGGTGAGAATTCTCACATAGTGAAATACCATACATTTCAATTCTATAATTTAGTAACATGCAATGCACCTGTCAATCTGGCACCTGTCAATCTGCCAGCATATCACACAAAATCAGTTGGTAGCACTCTTGCCTCTTAAGTCAGAAGATTGTGAGCTCAAGCCTTGCATCAGAACTCTGAACTTGTATAATCTAGGCTGTCAATCTCGTGCAGCGCTGCAGGGGAGTTCTACATTGTTGGAGTTGCTAATCTCGAATGTGACGTTAAACTAAACTCTCGTCTATCTGTTCAAGCGGATGTTAAAGTCCCATCGTTTAGATAATTATTTGGGAAGGACAGGTTTGCAGGGTTATGGGGAGAGTGCGGGGGAGTGGGATTGAATTGGATAGCTCTTTTCAAAGAGCTGGCACAGACACGATGGGCCAAATTGCCGCCTCCTGTGCTGTTTAATTCTATGATTCTATGAACGCACTATTCAAAAAGAGAAGAGAATTTCTCAGATACCCTGGTCAAAAATCTCCCCCAAAAATTGGTCATTCACTTCATGGCTTTTTGTGGGACATTGCTGTGCAAACTGGTTGCTGCGTTTGCCTACAAATCCAGTTGCTGCACTTTACAGTATATCCCGTGAAGTGGTTTAAGATGTCCTCGTGATGTGAAAATTGGTACATTAAATGCAAGGATTACTATTATTATCAGTGTAGATACAATCTGAACACATCTGGTCAGTTTGCTCAAATTTACCATGAGGTAACGGCTGGAATGTTGCACGTTATAGAATTATACAGCACAGAATAATTATTTCTCTTAAAAGTTGTTATCAAACTGGTTTCTACTACCCTTTCATGAAATACATTCCAGATCCGAACAATTCGCTGTGTGAAAACATTTCTCCTTACCTCTCCTCTATTTCTTTTAATAACTATTTTAAATCGGTGTCCTCGGCTTATTGACCCACCCGCCAGTGGAAATAATTTCTCCTTGTTCACCCTATTGGATCCCTTCATAATTCTAAAAAAAACTTCTATTAAGTCTCCTCTTAACCTTCTCTGCTCCAAGGAGAATAATCCTCGCTTCTCTCACCTCTCCTCATAACTAAAGTCCCTCATTCCTGGTACCATCCTGGTAAATCTCCTTTGCACCCTCCCCAATGCCTTGACGTCCTTCCTAAAGTGTGGTGTCCAGAACTGAACACAGTCTCTAGCTGAGGCCTAACCAGTGTATTATAAATGTTCATCATAACTTCCTGACATTTGTATTCTATGCCCCTATTTATGAAGCCTAGAATCCCATATGCTTTTTTTAACAGCTTTAGCTACCTGTCCTGCCACCTTCAAAGATTTACTTATATGAACCCCAGGTCTCTATGTTCCTTCACCCCCTTTATGATTGTACCATCAGCTTATATTGCCTCTTCTCATTCTTCCTCCAAAAATGCATCACTTCGCATTTCTCCACATTAAACTTCATCTGCCATGTGTCCGCCCATTTCACCAGTCTGTTTATGTGCTCTTGCTGTCTGTTACTGTCCTCCTCGCTGATTACTACTTTTTTCTAGGATAGTATCATGTCTTTACCCTCTACTGTTCATTGGTGTCAGTGAATAGCTGGAGATTCTGGTACGCACAGTTAGGCAAGTGCATGTCTGTTTTCTTTGCGTCTTGGACATGCAGCAAATTCCAACACAATTGCTCCTTTAAGGAATTTACTTACTGCCATTAGATGTTGCTATTCTTATCTGTGATATACAGTGGACTCCCATTACAATGGAGGATCACTTATGGTGTGATTGGGGTGTGCATGCACCCTGATATTTACTTACCAAAGAATCCCAAATGTTTATAGAAAGCCAGCTGACTCCTATAAAAATGTCAGCCAACTTCATACATCTGTGCATAATGAATGTGGAAGTGCTGACTGGCATAGGAAAGCATTTCCATCTTTATTACATGTATGCAAAGTGTCCATTTGGGGAGCCAGTCATCCACTGAATTAGAGCACTTGTCCTTTTATTTCTTAAGCTTAAATGGCTTTAAGGGCCTGAGGTTAAGATGTTTTGGTGTCCACACCAAATTAGTTCCTACTTGCTGAAAAACACTGCATAAAGACCCATAAAGATAAAAATAACAGGGATGACTGATATATGAAAAGGAATATGTCACATTGTTGCATACACAGGTAAGATTTGTACACAAATGGCTTTTGTGTTTGCTTATAAAATGCACAGTCATTACACTTTAAAATCCTACGCAGCACTTTGATACATTCTTCTGACATGAAGGTGTATAACATGCAAAAATGATTATTATTAGGTGCAAAAAGTGGGATTTGTTTTATTTTCCTCAATTTTAGGAACACAAACTAAAATATTTTAAAAGGAAAAAAGTGACCTAATGTGCTGTAAGCTTTTTGAAACCCATCCACAATAAAATAGTTTTTGAAAAAATACAAATATTGAGTTGCTTTGTTCCTTATTTTCCTTCATACAGTGGGACATTCGATCTGGAGAAGTTGTTCAGGAGTATGATCGGCATCTGGGAGCTGTCAACACCATTACATTTGTGGATGAAAACCGGCGCTTTGTGAGCACATCTGATGACAAGAGTCTTCGAGTCTGGGAATGGTAAGTTTCTTGTTCTCTTGCCAAATGTCTCCCTATCTGCCATCTCCTGAAAGTGTGCGACTCCATTTTCCTTCTACTTTCATGTTTTAATAAGAGACTATCAAGCGTTAATATGCGGCCCAAATGTCCAAGGAATCTCATTATAAGTGTTTCCTTAGGTTCAGTAAGTGAGAGGTCACGTTAAAGGCGACGGTCACAACCGATGTCACTTCCTTCCTGAAAACTATACACAGGAAATGCCTCTTTTCCTGAGGGTGATTTGTGCTGTTGTGATCTTCTGGTACCTTGCCCAAGTTACTGTTCTTTGTGTGTGAGCGAGATGGTTTGCAGGTTGGAAGACCGTCACTCAGCAAGCATACATGAATCCTTTCTAGTGGGGATTAGTGGACAGAGAAGTTTAGCCCTGTCCTAGGATGCTGAGGATTATTTTAGCTCCCAGCAGTGCCCTCAGCTGAGCTGAGGTTTGTTTTTCCAAGGGTTTCAACCTCCACCAAAATCCATTTTGGTTTATGCAACCCTTTTAAATTTTTATTGCCTAATTTAAATGTTATTGTATTTATGATAGTTGATGTGTTTTTTTCATGAACAGCAACGTAATCTGTCAGTAGTTTTAGTAATCCGTCAATTACAACTAAAATAATTTTTGTTATTAAACTTTTGAAAACAATCTTTAACCTGCTGAAACGCATTTGAACATAGAACAGAAAATGCATAGCAGGCTGCAAATCAACATGTAGGAGTTACTTCGTTTGATTATAACATCCTTGGATCCATTCATTAGTCTGCACTACTTCAGTGATCTGAGCAGGTTTCATCTCAGCTCTGTAGCGCCTTTCATCCAGTTCCCAATGAGCTCAGCAGCACTTTGAAGAGGCTGTGACACATTGAAAACTTGCGTCTAATCGATCATCTCCTAAACCTAAACTATTCATTAATCAACATCAAGCAAAGGAATGGAGATCTGGTGCAAAGACGTTCCTTTGAAAATCTGTACCCCTATACATACCATCCAAATCATAGGTGGCAGGCAAGCTTTATGCTGATTTAAACCATCAGTTTGGATGTATTATTACTTGAAATTATGTGCACTGTGGAGTATTTTGCCTCACCCCTTAGGCTACCGAAACCCTCATACACACATTCGTCACCTCAAGGTTCGACTACAGAAACTCCCTCCTTGTCGGCCTCCCCAACTCTTCCCTTCACAAGCTGCAGATCATCCAAAACTCTGCAGCTCGTGTCCTCTCCCGCACCAGGTTCCATGACCCATCACCCAATTCCACTGGCTCCACATCCCTCAGAGGATAGAATTCAAAATCCTCATCCTCACTTTCAAGGCTCTCCACTGCCTTGCCCCCTCCTACCTCTCTAACCTGTTGACCCCCTATCAACCTGTCCGCTCCCTCCGTTCAGCAGGCTCCAACCTGCTCCATGTCTCCCGCTCAACCAGCCCTACCATCAGCCTCTCTCCCCCAACCCTTTGGAACTCCATCCCATAATCTCTTTGTCTTGCTCCCTCCCTTGCTTCCTTCAAGGCATGACTCAAGACTCTTCTTTTTAACTATGCCTTCAGCTACCCTCCTACCTCTCTGCCCTCCCTCATTCCAACCCTGAGCACCCACACTTGGGTCCTCATCCTTGACTGTTCGGTGCTTTGGAACGTCCTCCCGACCTGAAAGGTGCTTTACAAATATAATTTTGTTTTTGTTGTATTTTGTATAAAAATTCTCTTTCAGAATCTCTTTTTGTGTTCTGATTAAATACAAATCTCTTTTCTAGAAAAAGTCCTGAGTGACTTTGCAGGAATATCTGTCACTATAACATTAAGCAAGCTGACATCCTAAACTGATTTGTTAAAAATAACCTGCAATTGGTTTGTGAAAGTATGGGGGGAAACTATATTAAAATTCAGAAATCCTTTGTAATTACACGGTTCTGATTTCAGATTATGAATTATTTTTCTGTTCTCTGAAGAACAGAGACTCCTTTTAGTCTTGGAAATCTGAATCCCTAGACCTCTTTTAACTCTTACGTTTTTACCATCTAGAATTTATTCCTTCTACCAAAGTGAATCACTTCACATTTCTCTATATTAAACTGCATCTGCCAGCTGTCTGCCTATACTCCAAGCTTCTTGCCTTACTGCGTCTTTTTGCAGTGCTCTTCATTATTTAATCCCTCCAAACAAAAAGAGTAATAAATTGGTCATTTTCAGTCCACAGCGTTGTGGGACACTGCTGTGCGCAATTGGCTGCCGTGTTTCGCCCACAAATATACGGTCAATTCACTTTGCAGCATATTCTGTGAAGTGCTTTGAGACGTCTAGAAGACGTGAAAAGCGCTATTATCAAATGCAAGGATTATTATTATTACTTACCATTCCCAAGTTTGGTGTTATCTACATATTTGTCGACTTTTGGCACCACTCCTCCCACAGTGTTCTACTGCATTCGTATTCCACATAATTTTTTCTACAATCTGACGCATCTGATCAATATAATAATTGCAGAATTAAAATATCTTCTTCCCTTGTTTTGTCTTTACATCCATATTTATTCAAAAAGGCTGCAAGGATTCTAGGAATTGTAAGTTAACATTGAATACTAATATATTTCCAAACTATTGCTAGGGTATATCAGCATTACACATTATGAGACATCCATTTGATTTTCCTTTACTGTTTAAAGCAATATTTTTAAGGAGGACTGAATCTCATAATTCATTTATGATTTAGAGGTAATAAACATAGGAAACTTTGCAGTGGTTTATGATGGTGGAGTTTAACAAGCTGCCAGATGAGAATGTTGATTTTATATGGAAAGTAAGAATGTAAACTAGGAAGGCAAGTATGAGCTGTGTAAGAACATGGATCTAATATCTAATTTAAAGTGGCCCACATTGGGACTTTGAGCTAATAGTCTGACACTCCAGCACAGTACAGGGAAGGGACTATATTGTCGGAGGTTCCTACATTTGGATAAGACGTTAAACGGGGGTCCTTTCTGCATATTTGGGAGGACATTAAAAATTCTATGGCACTATTCAAAAAAAGAAGCAATTTCTCCTGACATGTTGACCAACAATACTCGAGATAAAATTGGTTGTTCATTTCATGGCTGTTTGTGGGACATTGCTGCGTGCAAATTGGGTGCTGTGTTGGTCTACACAGGCACAATGCTTTATAGTAAATCGTGCAAAGTGCTTTGAATCATTTGATAATGTGATAAAGCACTATATCAAATACAATTACTATTTTAACTTGAAAATTAAGGCTTGTGAGCTACTTCCAGTGCTCTCTTTGGGTCACTTTGTAGCAGGACACAGAGAGATGCTTCAGCCATCTATCTACTCGGAAGTGACTTTTCCTCTTCCTTCAAGAAAAAGTATTTTGCCTGGATTTGACATTTACACCCTTTACAGCTTATCTTATAATCAGAAATTCACTGTTGACGAATTGAGAATGAGCTTTTAGTTAAGCTATTGCAACAACATTAAACTCCAGCAATTTATGTCAAATGTATCATAGCGGCTTAGCCCCAGTTTAGGGATTAGATCTGTTTCAACACATAAACCAAATAGCTTTTCAGGAGTGCTGTTTGCTGGATGTACTTTTCTTGCCTATATGGACCTTTAAGCGTCTCTAAACTTAAATTACTGGTTTTAGTTCAAATTTTAAGATGAAATATTTCTCCCTCCCTTCCTGTAAATAGTGGTGGTTAATAAATGAATAAATCATTTTAAGTAGTGATTTGAGCATTTCAGATGAATAACCTTCAGCATCAGTGGTACTTTGTGTTTGTACCGGCCCACCCCATTCCCTTTCATCTGCAAAAACGTTTGTTAAAACCACAGGAGCCAAGAGGAGCCAGTCAGCAGAGTACTTTGTTGTTCAGTGGAGCTTGGAGTGCACAGTTCAGATATACCCCCTCAATCACCGGGCAGTTTATTATTGAGATTAAATTGTTGGTTGTGATATTCAGGCCTTAGGTAAGTGTAATCATTAACAACCAGAAGGAGGTGAAACTTCTATCCCATAAACTTGAAACAGCAGGTTATAATAGGAAAATCTGTTCCTCAGATAAATAATGGGCTACATGATCAACCTTCCTTGTCAAAATAAAAGTTATCAAACAATTTATGCCGCAGCCTTTTTTATTTTATAGGTGAATATCACAAACCTCTGGCTGCTCTGTCTCATCATATGTTTATTGGAAAATCTTCTCAAATATCATGGAATGTGCATTCCCAGTGTCATGCTCAGAATCTGCAGCCCTCTTACCCTGCATCCTTACAAAGCATGCTCTTTCATGCCTCTGCTTGGTACATTTTTCTCCAGCCACCGGGGAACCCAAATATCACCACAGGAGAAACATAACTTGGCAATCCTTAAATGCTCTTCATCTTGAAAGATAATTTCTGTGAGCAATTTTCATTGACTAATAAATAGTTCCAAAAATATTACAAGTTATGGTTGTTCAAGCAAACTTCCAGTGGTTTTAAATTAAACTGACTGTCTTTGTTTTGAAACATCCATATTTTACATTATTTAAAGCTTCATTTTGTTTTGAAACGATGTATTGGAGTACAAATATGTGGGACCAGCAAATGGAGCAATCCAGGTTGTATATTACTCAGTTTTCCTGATGAACTGATTTCAACAGCATTGTTGAAAAAGTTGCTGAGGCATGAACAGGCAGAGGGAGAGAGGAAAAGATCATTACTGGGCCACTCTCCCACTTGCTGGTGTTTAACTGAAGAGACATGGGCATCTATTGGTGTTAAATTAGCCACTATAATGTAATTCCTGGGAAGTGCTTTGAGACATTTCAATATTCAATATCTTGTGTTTTCAAGAGTCAAAAATGCAAATTCTTCTTTCTAATCACTGTGGAAAGACGGTATTGACCTTCAGACTGGGAAACCAAATTCAACACATTTATTATCAAATATTGATCATATTTGTGGAGTCCTGTAGCTCAGTGGTTAGAGCACTCGCTTTGCAAGTGAGAGACCTGAATTCAATTCCAGGCAGGGCGAAACCTTGGGCAAGTTTCCTTACTCCACACAGAGCCTAATAATAATCCCTCCAAAAACCACAAACAATAATAAATTGGTCATTTTCAATCCACGACTGTTTGTGGGACATTGCTGTGCGCAATTGGCTGCCGCGTCAATTCACAGTCAATTCACTTTACAGTATATTCTGTGAAGCGCTTTGGGACGTCCTCCCGACGTGAAAAGCGCTATATCAAATGCAAGGATTATTATTATTATTATTATATTGACCTTCGGGTCTTGTTTGACCCTCAACTATCCTTTCTACCCCACATCTGCGCCATGACCCGCTCTGCCTTCCCCCACCTCTGCAATGTCGCCCAGCTCCGACACTGTCTCCCACCGCAGGCTGCTGAAACCCTCATACATGCCTTCATTACATCGAGGCTCAACTATGCAAAGTCACTGCTTGTCGGCCTCACCAACTCCTCCCTACACAGGCTGCAGTTTATCCTGAACTCTGTAGCCCGTGTCCTCTCCTGCACTAGACTCCGTGACCCTATCACCCCCATCCTTGCCCAACTCCACTGGTTCCCATCACACAGAGGATACAGTTCAAGATCCTGGTCCTCCCTTTCAAAGCCCTCCACAGTCTTGCTCCCCCTAGCTCTCCGACCTCCTAACCCCCTACCACCCTGTTCACTCCCTCCACTCAGCAGGCTCTAGCCTGCTTCACGTCCCCCGCCTTGCTCGCCCCACTGTCGGTTGGCAGGCCTTCCGCCACGCTGCACCCACCCTCTGGAACGCCATCCGCAGTCCCTCCGTCACCATCTTCAAGACCCTCCTCTTCGACCGTGCTTTCGATCTCCCTGCTTCTCCACCCTCCCCCACCCTGACCCCAGCTCGGGTCCGTAATTCTGTCTATCCAGCTCCTTGGGACATCCTCCCAACGTGAAAGGCGCTATACAAATGTAATTTGGGTGTTGTTGTTGATCAATGTTTTTGATCACTCTAAAGTATGACATTGCACTTTTGTTAATTCTACTCATTAACACACTGCAACAGAATGTGCTTTGTTCTAAGCCTATTTAAAACATGGCTTGGCTATATTTGTGGAGTCCTGTAGCTCAGTGCTTAGAGCACTCACTTTGCAAGCGAGAGACCTGAGTTCAATTCCAGGCAGAGGGCGAAACCTTGGGCAAGTTTCCTTACTCCACACAGAGCCTAATAATAATCCCTCCAAAACCAAAAACAATAATAAATTGGTCATTTTCAATCTACGACTGTTTGTGGGACATTGCTGTGCGCAATTGGCTGCCGCATTCGCCCACAAATATACAGTCAATTCACTTTACAGTGTATTCTGTGAAGCGCTTTGGGACGTCCTCCCGACGTGAAAAGCGCTATATCAAATGCAAGGATTATTATTATTATTATTATTATTTCCTTCACTTTTGCAACTACTCAGCCCATCCCCAGGTGCTCTTACCATTCCTTGACCAATAATAATAATAATCCTTGCATTTGATATAGGGCTTTTCACGTCTTCTAGGCGTCTCAAAGCGCTTCACAGAACAGAGTGTAAAATGAACTGACTGTATATTTGTGGGCAAAATACAGCAGCCAATTGCGCACAGCAGCGTCCCACAAACAGTCGCGGATTGAAATGAACAATTTATTATTGTTTATTTGTCAGATGACCTGCTTCTTGGTTTTTATTTGGCTGTTTGTGAGCTTTCCATGGTTGGAACATGAAAGTAAACCTGAATAACTCCCTGCTAATTGTTTTTGATTTATTCCTTACTCATGAATGGATGCCTAGCATTTGCTAAAGTGCCCTATTTGAGCAGCATGACAAAGGTCAGGAAACTTTGCTTGGAGCACAGACCCGACACATGACAACTTGATGGCACAATTGGAAGGTTGTGCTCTGTCACCAGTTTACTGACAGAAATATGATGTAAAGAAAATTCTGGGAAAAGACCTTTTACATTTTAGAGGAAAAAAATGCTTTTTAGTTTTACGATGCATTAGCACCCGTTTATACAATGCACATTACCTGCATTCATTGCTTTCATTTCAATGAGCAATCTTCACACCATTGTGCGCAATTGGCTGCCGCGTTCGCCCACAAAAATATACAGTCAATTCACTTCACAGTGTGTTCTGTGAAGCGCTTTGGGACGTCCTCCCGACGTGAAAAGCGCTATATCAAATGCAAGGATTATTATTATTATTTTGTTGTTCTAATGTGTCAAAAGCTCTGTTAAATTTACCGAGGATTTAAGCACGTGACAGGTGTGTTACTTATATTTGAGGAATTAGGAGTCGGTTCTGCATTCGTATGTTGTGTAATATAAATGATTGCTGTCTTCTTGTGCAAAATGTATTGCCTTAAATCATTGAGTGTGCTATGATAAATTCTCAACTGCCTGATGAGGTATTGTTTCCAGTTTGTAGCTTAGGCATGTTTTTAGGGTGGGATAGATGAGCCTCAAATCAAATGCCATGTTTTTGTTTTAAATTGTGCAAGTCAAATATTCCTGGAAAGATTACAGCACAGAAGGAAATGGTTTGACATATTATGTCAAGCTGGTGATAGTTCCCCTACTTGAATTAACTGAGCTGCAATATTTCTGCATCAGATCAATCATGTTTCAAATACAGCTTGTTAGAATTGCCCAAACTTTATTTGCAGACCTGGATAAACTCTCACAGCTACTGGGGGCAATACAAACTCACAGATATACAGTCAATTCACTTTACGATCCAAAACTATAATTGTATTGTGGCCCTTTAAAAAAAACAAATATTTAATATTTTACAACTAGAAATGAAGGTTGAAGAATAAGAAGATAAGCGTAACCACAGGTGATGAAATACTCCATGGTGTTGTTTCCTAGTCCTACTGGGATATAAGGAATGTCATCTGTGGAATGCAATTGGTTAGGGTGATTCGCACTTTAGATTGATATCTTAAGTTCTCACTCACCTCAGGTCTGGACAAAATTTCACAGAGGTTTATCTACTCAGAAGTCTCCTACCTGTTGCTTTCTTTTCTCAGAGGAGATCAAATAGTTGTGAAAAATTCCTGGTCGGACAAATTCCTCATTGGCCTGAAGTATAGGGCATGTTTGATAAATGATATGATCCTTTTCTCTTTCCATACTTTTCCGTACTCACTACACCTGACAGAATTTATCTGTGAAGCACTTTGAGAGATTTCGATTTAATAGGGTCAATAGAAAATGCACAAATGCAAAGATTAAGATATATTTTATTTAACACTTTTTTTCCTCCTTTTTCAAACCCTTTTTGTGGAGAGGGGAGAGGGACCACATTATTTGCTGGATGGTTTGCAATGACTTTTTAATACTATAAATAAGGAACTTAGATTTTTCAATTGAATCTATTTATGTTATTTAAAAGGCTTTCTAGATCAACAATTAATGTATTCACGATTGGCTATAATATTATACCTATGAGTGACATTTCTTAATGTGTATAGTTAACTTAAATTTATAAAACAAACATTAAATGTATCTTTCACAGCCCAATGTTGACTGTGTTTAAAGTTAAACAAGCTGAAATACTGCAGCCACCATCACTTCATTAGATTGATTTGCATTGATCTTGAAAACGGTGGTGGGTATTGTTTTGTATTGTTTTGTAGTGTTTTACTGTGCTACAACCCAAACTGCAGTCGTACAGAAATGAACTAATATCTAAGAATCCACATATGGGAAGAACCTATCAAAAGAGCTAGATAATCCTGTACATTTGGATTATCTTTTCAGTAAAAAGTCAGTTGCATGTATAGAACACTAGTGGAAGCTAAGCCTGCTTCAAAGAGGCCTGGGTTTTGTCTAGATATAAGGTGGATGGGGGAGAAAGTGTGGGTTTTTTTCTGGGTAATTACAGTATCTAGTAAAATCAGAACGCCTGGTCAGTGTTGCAGAGGCTGAATGAGCTGGTTTTAACTTTTACTGATGGGAGACTTTGTGTTTGATTATCACGAGAGAAAATAATTTTGCCAAAAATGATTCATTCATGGCACTTTAAATTTAGAGATAAGACAGTACATAGAGGGTCATATACAGTATCATACTAAGTAATGTGTTCAATAAAAGACAATGTGACTACACATGAATTCTAAACCCAAAATATACTGACCAGTTCTCATTGAGCCCAATGATTCCCACAGAAAATCATGGGAAATTCTTCAGAGTAAAAAGATTTATAATGATATGGTTCGTAAAAATGTGAGAACATCTCTTTAACTGTCTATATAGGCTAATTTATTTTTCAAGGCGGTTTTACAAATCAATTTTTCACATGTCTAGCCTGGTTGATTTTGTGTGTTGTGACTCATGTACAGGAACATTTTCCTGTCCATGAAACATTTACTTTTACATGCTTGAAACAAAAATGCATCCACCCACTACCTGAAAGCCATGAGATGTATAACTAATGCCATGTCTTGGTTCTAGGTCATGGCATAATATTTGATACACCACTTGTGTAATGCAGAACTTTGACCAGTCAAAACAAGCAAGAATAGATAACCATTCTGCATACACATCTCATAAAGTACCAGTGTTGTGTGACAATATTTGAGCACATCTGTATTGAAGTTATATTACTGGCTGAGAATCTTAAAATTTAAAACTCAAATCTTTTTTTTTAAATGTTTGACTTTCATGTAAGAGTTTAAAATCCTGCTGTCATTGCCACTTTAAAGGCAAAAAAACTTAAAAAATGGTTTAACATTTTTATTTGATCAACAACAAATAACAAAATTACATTTGTGTAGCGCCTTTCACGTTGGAGGATGTCCCAAGGCGCAATACAGTCAGTGGTCTATTGTGATGACCTTAGTAATTACTTTAAATCAGGTTCTTGTCTGTCTGTCTCTGTCTTTCCCCTTCCATTACTAAGCAATTTGTGACCTGTTAAAATAAAGTAATAAATAGGAGCTGCCTTATTTATTCTTAGAATATCTCAGGTTAGTGGGTTAATGTTCTGACAATACAGAAATTCATCATATTTAGAAGCAAAAGAATAAAGTTTATCAAGTTTTCTTACTGCTTTGGTTTCGAAATGTACATAATGGTGAGATGTGCATTTCAGCTCAAATCTGATAGTCAGAGGGCAATTCTATATTGTTTTAAATGGAAGGTATATGTGTGTACTACACAAAAGTTACTACTGAAATTATGGGGAATGTATTGGTGAATATTAAAGAGAAGCAGAGTTCTCTAGAGTTCTGTCTTCATGGCTCAAGGAGACCAGATTAAATAGTCTGAACTTTAAACTGCCTTTTTCCTTATTATCCTCTCTGTATTGTCTTACAGGGACATTCCTGTGGACTTCAAGTATATTGCTGAGCCAAGCATGCACTCCATGCCAGCAGTAACATTGTCACCAAATGGTAAGTTATCTGTTTTCTGAACTTGCTGAATTACCCTGGACATTAATAAACTTATTCTAAATCTATTGAGATAAGTTATTTTTTTAAATTATGTACCTCATACAGATAAGCTACTCTAACATAAGTATCTGTAAAGTCAGCTTGCGGTGTGTGTAATCCTTATTGTTGCTTACAAGAAGATTAATCTCAAGATCCAAATAGCAAAAAAGACCCCAAAAGCGCTTTGAGACCGTTAACTTGATGAGACACTGTATCAAATGAAAGGATTATTATTTTCTCTTTTATTTCCTGGATAGGCAAATGGCTGGCTTGTCAATCAATGGACAACCAGATTCTAATCTTTGGAGCTCAAAATCGCTTTAGACTCAATAAGAAGAAGATCTTCAAGGGCCACATGGTGGCTGGCTATGCATGTCAAGTGGATTTTTCACCTGATATGAGGTATGTTTTTCATTTGAGGTATTTATAGAGTTGTTTTCTCACCATTCATTTGCTTTGAAACACTTGTCCTGGCTTCAAATTGAACTTTCCACATAGGCTATGAGTAGCCTAAGGGCAGTTGTGGCTGTGAACAAATAGACTATTGAAATGAGCTGACCTACGTACTGTTAGGTTCACAACGAGATATGCTCCCAATTCATATTGGAGCTTTTGAACCTTTTTTGTGTCATCAAATGCCAACTTTGTTTAGTGATTAATTCTGCGATCCAAAAGATATCATGCTAAAGAATGTTAATTTGCATTAGATCAGGGAATTTTGAATTTACCAAGAAATGTATTGATGAAAATATTCCTGAAATGTTTGAATGCTAAATCTGATTTAATATATTTTAATAGCAAAGCTTTGAAATTGCAACACATTTCTTTGTAAACTCAGTATTAGATACAGTAGTTTGTACTTCTTTAGTGTATTGATTTGTACACACAGTTGAAATTAAGGCATGTTCTACTATTTACCCTGGTTTTCTTCATTTATTCTGTAAAAAAAATCTTGCTGTTCCAGAAACATCACTGGTATCACAGTTGTTTCAGTTGGAATTAGAAGGTTCTAAGTTATAAACCATGTGGGACCATTCAGTCCTTCACTCTTGAGGTCAGTAAAATCAGTACCATCCTGAAAAATATCCTCTAGTTGAGAAAATAATTAGTAGGGTCTCCCTTGAGCTTAGCTGGCTCCGAGGAGACATGTCTGACAAAGCCAGGCAGATATGCAAGAATCAAAGGTATTGTTCACCATTAACTACCCTTTGTCTCATTAGTGAGAGTTGGAGACTTAGACATGTCCTCAACCTTGTTAGCCTGATAGGGCCAATCTAGTAGAGCCAATCTAGTTGGACAATGTAGTTAGCAATTTATAATGTGTAAGAACATAAGAATTAGGAGCAGGGGTAGGCCATTTGGCCCCTCGAGCCTGCCCCGCCATTCGATAAGATTATGGCTGATCTTCAGACCTAACTCTAATTACCTGCCAAATCAGTCTCAGCCTTGAAAATGTTCAAGGACTGAACATCTACAGCCTTCTGGGGTAGTGAATTCCATAAATTCACTACCCTCTGAGTGAAGAAATGTTTCCTCAACTCTGTTCTAAAAGGCTGACCGTTAATTTTAAGACTGTGACCCCTGGTTGTAGATTCTCCTACCAGGGGAAACAGTCCCTCAGTGTCTACTTTATCCAGCCCTTTAAGAATCTTATATGTTTCCATAAGATCTCCCCTAATTCTTCTGTACTCTAGAGAATATAGCCCTAGTTTATTCAGCCTATCCTCATAGGTCAGTCTCCTCATCCCAGGAACTAAACTAGTGAATCTACGCTGCACCCCCTCTAAGGCAAGTATGTCCTTGCACTTGGACTTATATAGTGCCCTCCATGCCGGGCAGTGTCTCGGAGCGCTTATACATAAATATTATGTTATTTATAAATTGCTGCTCCTGCACTGATCTCTGCCGTTTCCTAGCCAACAGACCTTGTGTCACTGTATATTTTATATGTAATATTTTTGAAAAGTCAGAAATCATAATCATAAGTATTCAAGACAATGAATTTAGTTTTGAAATGACCACTGACATGAATTTTCAAATGTCATTTTGTTCTTTTTCATGGTTCAAACAGTTACGTGGCTTCAGGAGATGCAGATGGAAAGCTTAATATCTGGGACTGGAAGACAACAAAACTTTATAGTCGAATAAAAGCACACGATAAAGTCTGCATCAGTGCAATCTGGCACCCACATGAAACTTCCAAGGTTATCACATGTGGCTGGGATGGACAGATCAAGCTATGGGACTGATGGAATTACATGAACGAGTCATGTTATCGGCTAGAACAAGATCATGGTTTGTGGATTCCTCACAACAAGCTTGTTTTGGGTTGTTGCCCATACCCTGAGAGGTGCTCTGAACATTTATTTTTCTTTCTGGGTAAAGACTTGACTGTTCATAGCACAAATCACTGGGTGCAGTTTGAAGGTTGTGTATTTAACTGAAAGTTTCAGTTACAACCAAAAAAAGTTCTTACTTATAAGAGTAATGTTCTTCTGATGCTGACTTGTCAAAATAAACCTTTCCAACAAAAACATCAAAGACTGAAACAAAGTATACTTAAGAAATATAGTATTTAAAATTGTTCATACCTAACTCAATTTTCATGCAGTTTTGAGGAAAACTGTGATGGGTCTCAAATCAAGGATTTTCAAATATCCAAGTACTACTAACGGAATAGCTTGCAGTGCCACTTATCCCATAATACAATTCATGTTTTGGCTAATACGGTGCAAAGGCCACTACAGGACTGTACATATCTCCAAACAACCTGCTGTCATTGCCTTGAGTGCAGAATCATCATTTATAATTGTGCCATAACTTCAATCAAGAGAGAGTCACCGTTGTCTTTAGATTTGCAGAATTTTTCTATAGTGATCACTTCTACAGCACCAAACATTCTCCAATATTTTGTTGACCAACTTATAAAAGTAAGTTATATCTGCGAACACATTTTTGTGGTGTTTTTATTCCCCCTTCATTCTGGAATTAGTGTAACTTTAGCCATGAACCTGTACATTCTATGTTTTGAACCCTGCTACAGGAATTTGCCCTTCAATCCCACCCATAATGACCCTCCTACACAGAAATCTGTCTGCATAATACATTGATTTTCTGCAAATGCTCAGTGCTCATTCCGATGACTGACACTTGGTTTAATCAGAAGATGGAATCTTAAATACCCGCTTTTGTGCACCATTCTCCGCAGAGCAGCATCATCGGGGAGGGATTTGGAGGCAAGATAAGATGGGTACATTGCTGGTATTCTAATCTCTATGGTCATATTGAGAAGACTTAAAAGACTTATTTTTATGCAGTGCATTTTAATGGCAGAATTATTTTTGATGTTTTGGAAAATGTACAAGCTTTACAGCAAAAGTTTTTCTTATCACTGCAGCTCCTTTGTTGTACAGTTGTTCATTCTTGTAATAAATGTACTTTTCTACAACTCTTTATCATTTTGTATGTGTTCAGTGGAGACGTTGCTTTCTACTTTCAGTTCAAGGCTGACCTCGAAAAAGGACAAGGTTCATAATAGAATGTCAGCGCAGCAAGTTTGACAAGGGAAGAAAAAGCATTTTGCAAGAGGAAAATTATACTTTGACCTTTTTTTCTGAAATACTGTTGGTTTGTTTCATCTTTAGAAACCTTGGAGACAAAAGAGGTTATTGAACTAGAGGGCTTATAATCCATGTGCACTTTGAATGGTATGTTGGAAACTCAGATTCATTGACCTTTCTATAAACTTAAACAATGTGATTCCTGCAAAAAGGCCAAGGCGCAAAACATAATTTCTGAATATTGCATTCTGATATATCATTTTTCACTCCTCGTTTTAACACCTGAACAACTCAACCATCACACAGTTGTTCTTTATCAGAACTTCTGTGCAATACTAACTAATGTTGTTTAGTTTGGGCGCTGTTGTTGCTTCAAAATGCAGTGTGAAAAAAGTGCAGATCGGTTTTGATGAAAGCCCACTGCTCTACGATTTATACAACAAAAATGACATTTTGTCATTTTGTGTGCAGTGAATGGTAGAGTTGTTTTCTACTTTCAGTTTAAGGACTCCATGGAGGAACACAATACATTCAAAATATTTAACACTGGCTATTACCTGTTACAGCTTTGCTTGCAACCAAATCATCCAATATGGAATGTAGATAGACAGACACACATTTTGTTTAGACATTATACTCAGCTGGGAGGACTCCTTTAATATATTTTCTCTCTGTATCTCAGTCTCTCTCAGTCTTTCGCTTTCTCAGTCTTTCTCTACCACAAAATATACAGTCACTACACTTCATAATATATTCTCTCACAGACTCCAGCTCTCTCACTATCTCAGTCATCCTCTCAATCTCTCTGTCCCACATGGGAGGATTCTAGCTCCCACGACAACCAGAAAAAAGTGCCATACATTTGTAGAATATAAATGTATCTCCCTGAACGGTGTGTGCTTTCCTCTGTCACTACGTAGTTGCAGAATACGATGCATACCTCATATTTTGGGGCTTAAAAGCATTTTTTAATATAGTTCATCAACGATAGGAGATCTCCTCGCCCCACCCCCCCAAATATGCTTATGACACTGCCAGATGCAAGACCTTTCCAATGAGGTATAAATCGTGTTTCTACATCAACGGTTATTGCGTGATTGTCGGATACACTGACAGACAGGCAGGCAGACAGGCACTTTGTCTTTATTAGTATAGATTAGTATTTTGGATAATATACATATTGAGGTTATCTACAGACAAGTAGTTACCTCTGGATATATATTCTCTGCCTTTTTTCCAACAGCTCATATGGTTTCCTCCCTCCCTCCCATCTTTCAAGGTCCATCTCAAAATATACCTCTTTGACTGCACTTTCCCCTCCCCACCCACTCAGCTCCTATCCCCAGTTCAGGTGCCTTTACGGCACTGTGAATGCAGTTTGGGATGTCCTCCTGACGTGAAAAGTGCTATATATAAATGTGTATTGTATTATGGTTAGACAGGTGTCAGCCGCCTACCTTCTTCATGAAATGCTTTTCAGTTGTGGGGCAAAACAGCTCTGGCTTCACATGTACCAAAATAGGTCACTCTTGACCAAGAGAAAAACCTCTGGCTGTTTTTTTTCTCTCCCTCCCCCCAAATCCAGTGAATGTTGTAATACTCTGTCAGTGCTTCGACTGAGATCAGCTAACTTGGCACAATTTAGATTGCAAGTTCAGTTTTTAATTTTGGAAGTATTTTATTCCTTCTCGTTTGTCATCTTCTCCGCAAGCTGAGGTGATTGTTCACCATCCCAGGCTGAAAGCACAAGTTGGAATTCTATTTACTCTTCAGCCTCTGACACTGCTGCTCTGTAGCCAACTATTGGTATGTGTATGTGTCTGTGTGAACAGCTGGAATACTCTCATCTCTGTGGGAAAACATCTAGCCTCTTGCACCTTATGGTACAGATATGGTTTGGGCCCTGCATCACTGTGGAAACCCTTGGCATTAGAGCTGGCCATCTGTCTCCACAACTAGTATTTAATAATTCTAAGAGATGGATCATTTTAAAACTTTTCAAAGCTTGAACATATGATAGAAGTAATACATTTATTACTGTCTCAGTGGACTTGTTAGTGGATTACATTATAAACTGAATCACAACCTAGACCTTAGTATATTATGTAATCGACCTCAGGTCCTTCGCTGGAGCCATTCCTGGAGCAAGAGCTCTATTAGGTCTTAGAATAGAAAGCTGCAAAGCATCAAACATGTTTGTAAAAGTATTTACAGATAAAGACACATTGAATTTCTTTGAGGCAGTACTTTTAAGTCTACCTCTTCCCCTTTGTTCTCCCCCCCCCCCCATTAAACCTGTAATTTAACGCACTCAAGGATTTCATTTCGCCCACAAATATACAGTCAATTCACTTTACAGTCTTCTGTGAAGCGCTTTGAGACATCTAGAAAAAGTAAAAAGCACTATATCAAATGCAAGGATTATTATTATTTGTGAATGCATTCTTGAGCAGCTCCCCCACTCCAGGCTTCCAGCTCTGCCAAGCCTTGTTCCTTGTTTTATACAATAACTTCTGTATGTATTTAGAACAAAGGCAATAAGGGAGGTCATTTAAAAGAATCGCTTGAATCTTTTATTTCCATTGTTTCAATCTGACGTTTAGACCATTTTATCACCTTTCTCTAAGACCTATGTTCTAAGAACTGAGTCTTTTTAAATGCCTAAGAGATCAAAGAGACCCAATTGCACTTCCATCCAGCAACCTTTGTCTCATAAGATGTGTAATAGCTGACTAAACTTGCTCACATTATACACGGACCCAAATAGACTGATAAATGCATCTGCTTCATTAATCATATCAAAATCGCACAGTAGTTCTGCTCACTGTGCTGTCAACAAGGCCATGGAATCAGATCAAGAGTGACAATGTAGAAATAGGTCCACCTAGTACTACTGAAACTGTTCTGTCAAAGGGTCCCAGATGCTGAAGGCACTATTCTTCAGAATAGTTTTGTTTTGTATTTAAATAATTGCATGCCATTGATCTCCGATGATTTGCTCTGATGCAAGAGAATGCAAGCCCTATGGTGTGGCCCAATTTGGGATAAAATGGCAGCATTTGAGCAATGCTTTCACAGCACAGATCAATGCAGTTTCTGACCAATAGTCTTTACTTCAACATTATCTCCACAGAGTGTTGACCCAGCTAAGTGTATAGCTGCTGCTAGCATTGAACACACGTTTTTGCAGGAAGATCTGTGGCTTATTTAGATTCTTGTGACTGTGAAAAAGCTTGAAGTTCTTGAGTTCCAGTTCCTTCAGGAGGCTGTACCAGTACCGCACTACACTGCTGTCATCCCCGCCGACTTCAAAGCCAGGCCAGTGTAGGTGGATGACAAACATCAGCTGCCCAATTTGATCAATGACGTTTTCCAAAATTAGGTTTTCTAGAATCTTCCACTCTGCACTCTCCATATCTAACTTGAGAAGATCAATCTAGGAAGAGAAAGCAGATTTGGTGGTTTTTAGTTTCAAAACACTATAATATTAGCTGGAGCAACCAGGAACTCAGACCCCAAATAATACTGCATAAAATATTTGAAAAACATATTGTTCAATTACCGTATAAGGAATGCCAAAGATGTCATTTTCCTTAAAGGGGAACTTTAGAGTTTAATTAATTCTTAGGAAATACTAGGGAATTACAGTATATTTCTTCAGATAAATAGCAAGTAGTAGTTTTTACTTTTTAACATAACTAGACTTATATGTTGGGGTTTCGATTCCCATCAAGATACACCATGATAGCATAGGGAAATGTCTTTCTTTTAGTAGCCAGTCCAGCCATCAAGTCCTCTCAAATGAAATGCAGGGTAAAGCTTAATAATGTACCTTAACCCGAAGTTTTGAAAAGCGGTTTGAATGCTTGGACGAAAATGCATGATGCGATTTTGACAGGGAGTTCCACTAACGCTGAGACAGAAGGAACAAAGAACAAGCGGCAGAACAAATACACTATACTGTGGTGTATGGGCAGGAGAACAGGGCTGGAGAAGATTGCAAAGGTAGAAAGAGCAAAATTGTGAAGTGATTTGAAGGTCATAACAAGGATCTTGGTCAATCCACTGAAGTGATTATTACAAAGGCCTCAAAGCTTGCCAGAGAGAATATTCATTCACCCAAATCAACATGCCATGACCATACCATTAAAACTATTCTTTTTTTCTCATCTTTGCAACAGACTAAATCTTTAAGCGGAATTTTAAAAATTCTGAAACTATCTTTTTCAGCTCTGTTTCGCCTCTGGCTCTGACGTTATTAAAGTCCCTGGCTGCGTGCTCCAACTGATTGAACAAGTGAGTAATCTCTGTTTTTTTGACCTCCAGCTCTGCTTCAAACACTATTACGCATCCACTATTCTGCTTCCAGAATGTCCCACAAACCCCAAGTCATCCACACTCTACTGCCTGGATCCTCTTCCAAGCTAAATACCAAACACACATTATCCCCATTCTCACCAATCCAACGGGTTCCCAGACCCCAGGGATCAACTTCAATATCCTGAATGAAATCCTCCCTACCTTGATTTCTCATCCATGACCTCTGCTCTTTCAACTGTGGTCTACTGTTCAGCCATTGATGGATGAACCTTTAGCCACTATACCCCAGCTTTCTGGAATGCACTCAAAATCCTTTTGTCTTGCTCCGTCTCTCAGCATTTAAAACCACACTAAAACCTGTATTTAACGGTGCCATTTGTTCCTTTTCTCCTTGTTCAGTACTTCCCATCATCTTTGTGAAGTGCTTTGCAACTCCTTACATGATTGGTGCTATATAAGTGAAAGTTGAAAGCAGATAGTTTCCTTAAACAAAGAAGGTGAAGTTAGCATACCATCTCATGTTGTGGAAAAAGCAGCAGTAGGAGATAGGCAATCCATTTGTAAAAATATTTACCCTGCACAAACCATTCATTTCCTTTATTCAAATATGTACACATCTGTATAAACACAAACCTCCAGGAGAAAACAACAGGACAGGTCACAGCCAGTAACAACTCCTAGGTATGAATTTCTGTCATTCCAGACACATTTAGATGGAATAAAGTTATGTAAATCCTGTTTCAAATCCTTTCCCAAAAGAAAACATTACAAACTCCTTCCCACATATACAATGTGAAAAAAAAGCTTGGAAAAACCTTAAGATGAAATAGTGTTTTGCTGAGCCACACGTGGCAGTCAATCAAGTCCAAACCCTCTGGGACGTCTAGTGATTGTAATGGATATAAAATATCCTATACAGAACTGACTGGTAAATTCTCTCATAAATTAATAAAAACTGAAAGTTTCAATGCAGTTGCATGTGCTGCAAATGCTACGTTGAGTAATTTTAAGTAAAATTATTACTTGTCCTGGGTATTTTAATTTTTTTAAATGTATATTTATTTTATATATTTTAGATTCCATTTGAATATGGATTAGCCCATCCTCAATCAGATCTGATTGTCAAACTCTGTTGCTTACTTCCCTGAGGAGGGCTACAGCGACAGGTGCAATAAGGAGTCTGTTACATCTTTCCCAGTACAGTACACTCCAGGAAACAGTCAAGCTACAAAGACATTGAGTAAGCCTGGACAGAATCCAGGAGTGGATCAGTGAATTTTCAGTGTACTTCATATATTTTTTAAATGTCACACATGAGGATCTAAAAGGGACATTTATAAATCGGATCCATTATACTAAATTGCCACTTCTGGTTTTGTGAATATCAAATTGCGAGATTTAGGGTATTGCAAATGCCGAGCTATCATAGTGAGAGAAAAGGCCAATGATCAAAAAGGGGGCAAGCAGAAATGAATTATTTATCCAGGTTCTTTGCAAACTGCATTTGCTGTTAAATAATGCAGGATATTTTAATTTTCAGCTTCTTCATGTCTACTTTTTCCCGATGCAGGGAATTTCTTGACTGAAAAATGATTTCATTTCCTCTCCAAACAGCAGGAAAGCCGCACGTTTTATAACAAAATCACATCTGCAGATGGAGATTATTACTCATTTTCTTTTACTTCCAGCCAGCTGACTCGGCTATGGAGACAGCTGAACAGCATCTGAGGATCATTATATGTGTGGTGTATATAACAAACATAGCCCCCCCAGGTCAAAGGGATCATTTACATTTGCAATTGCAGAGGGGCTCAGCATGGAAAGGTCTGTGTGGGGGGCAACCAGTTCATTTGGCACAAGTCACTATATTAAAATACTGAAGGATTGTAGGAGCTGGGCAGGATGTTGGGGGCGCGTACGTGTAGCTTTATTTTAAAGACCACTGTAAATGTTGAACAAAGACTTTTCTTTGATCGGTCTGCTTTTGACACTCTTGGAAATCATCACTACGCTTAAAAGTATCCAAAGCCAAGTAAGAGTTCCACATTAGCAAGTTGCCTATGCGTAGAAATTTATTATAATTTATATTATGATTATGATTATTATGGAAATGTCACTGTTTCTGGAATGGCAATGTGCACCCTCTCCCCAGAGGTGTGCACCTGGCTTACTAATTCTGAAAAGTATGACGTGCAGGTTAGCAAGAACCAAGCAAAGTGTGCATGGAGCTGCTGCTACAGTCTAGCAAGCTAAAACGTGCAGCTAATCTTTGAAAGTGTTGCCTGGCAAGCTCTTGTCCAGCTAAGTCCATGCTATCTGCTATATATAGGCTTGCTGGACAAACAACAGCGGAGTGGGAAGAACACTTGCCCCAAGTGACTGGCCTGCCAATGAGCCTGGCTGACTGGTCTGTCACAACAGTGCCTTGGAGTATAGACCTGTGGGCCTTATTTTTCTTAATGCCCCTGAAGTCCTGAAAAAGACCACCATTTTGCTCTGTGCTGGAGGATGTTCTCAACTTTCACCTTCCCATACCCCAACTCTGATCTTCATAACTTCTTTGCCTCAGTTAAAATTGATTATTCACTTTATGGCTGTTTGTGATACATTGTTGTGTGCAACCTGGCTTCTATGTATGCCTAGAAATACACAGTAAAGCTGAAAATCTGGTAAATATAGTTAAATTCTGTGAAAAGCTTTCACAACATGTTTGACAACACAATACAGCACTATACCAAATGCAAGGGCTACTATTATTATTATCTAATCTCACTTTATATATAAAGAAAAATTATTTATGATTTAAGTTCTATCTGGCTAAGCTTCTCATTTTAAGACTATAATAATAATAATAATCCTTGCATTTGATATAGCGCTTTTCACGTCGGGAGGACGTTCCAAAGCGCTTCACAGAACACACTGTAAAATGAATTGACTGTATCTTTGTGGGCGAACGCGGCAGCCAATTGCACACAGCAATGTCCCACAAACAGTCGTAGATTGAAAATGACCAATTTATTATTGTTTTTGGTTTTGGAGGGATTATTATTAGGTGTGTGGAGTAAGGAAACTTGCCCAAGGTTTCGCCCTGTCTGGAATTGAATTCAGGTCTCTCGTTTGCAAAGCGAGTGCTCTAACCACTGAGCTACAGGACTCCACCCCCCCTGCCCCCATTTTGGATGTTTCTATTAGAGGCAAGAGTCGCCAATATATTTCATGATTTTAAACCTCACCCTCAGCCTCCTCAGCTCCAAGTAATGTAAACCAAATTTAACCAGGGTTCCAGCATAACTAAACTTCTTCAACCCAGATATTAATCTGGTGAATCAGTGCTGGAAGCACTCCAAGGTTAATATATCCTTCTTATGGTTGGCTGCCCAAAATAGACTCTAGAGTCTAAATGAGGTCCAACCAGCAATCTGGAACAATACTGTGTGGTGAGCTATTTTGGCCACACATTTTGGAGGGTTAGTAAACCTGTCAGCCCTTTGGATCAGTCACCTCCTGTATGCACTGTGATGTGCAAAGCCACTGTAATCTCTTACAGGTGCCAGGATGGGACCAGGCACATAAACATTTATATAACAGCTGTTACTTTTAACAGCCACAGGCAGAACAGTTGATGTAAGTAATGTTGACTGCAATTATGGAGCTGGCATATCAGAGTTTTTTAGCTCAGATAAACCTAGGTAGTGACGTCATGAAATGCTAAATGTATAATTCACAATTCAATGCAACTAAGGTTTATACTCACAATTCAATTTTAATAACAACTTAAATTGTATTCATTATTCATAAGGACACAGTGATGTATTGTTAAACATAGTGAAAGACACAGAACAGCACAGGGCACAGTGATAAATTTCTATATTTAGCAAACAGAACAGAATGTTTTATTTCATCCTAATATCTTGCTCTGGATCTCCTTAATCTTCTCAAAGGACGGACCACCATTTTGAGTTCTGATGAAGAATCATATAACTATGAACAATTAATCTATGTTTCACCTTCATGAATTACCTGATTTGCAATCCCTATGTTATTTTCAAATTTTCAATGTTTGCATTTTTTTTTCATCTTTACAGGATTGTTGGCATGGGCATTACATGCAGCAAAAGATTTATTTCTGAGGGTGGAGCTAAAGTTGATTGTTAGGAGTTGGCATGAAGTCATTGAGCCAGTGAGCAACTGAGTCAGTCTGACTTGCCTCTGAGTCATAAGACAGTGGATTGAAGCCCCACGTCGTGACTTGGAATCACATAGTCTAAGTGGATACTGGGGGGTGTTGCATTGGCAGAGGTGCGGTCCTTCGGATGAGACATTAAACGGAAGTCCCGTCTGCCTGTTCAGATGGACATTAAAGATCCCATAGCACTATTCGCATTTCGCCCACAAAATACAAAGTCACTCCACTTTACACTTTATCCTGTGAAGTGCTTTGAGATGACTCGACAACGTGCTACATCAAATCCATGTAATTATTATTATTATGATGATGATAAAGATTTACTCTGCAAAGGTTGCCAGGAAAGGTGATAGAGGCCAGGACACTGGAGCAGCTTGATGTTGTGATGGGAGCACCGTAGGGTGGGTATTGAATGTGTTAGCGTCCAGAGGGACTTGGGTGTCCTTGTACACCAATCACAGAAAGTTAGTCTGCAGGTGCAGCAGCAATTAGGAAGGCGAACGGTATGTTAGCATTCATTATGAAAGGATTAGAGTATAAGAGTAGGGAAGTCTTGCTGCAACTGTATAGGGCCCTGGTGAGACCACATCTGGAATACTGTGCACAGTTTTGGTCTCCTTATTTAAGGAAGGATGTACTTGCCTTGGAGGGGGTGCAGCGTAGATTTACTAGGTTAGTACCAGGGCTGAAGGGGATGGGTTACAAGGATAGGCTGACCAATTTGGGCCTATATTCTCTAGAATATAGAAGAATTAGAGGGGTTCTTATAGAAACCTATAAGATCATCAAAGGGCATGATAGAGTAGATAGTGGGAGATTGCTTCCCCTGGTTGGAGAAACTAAAACCAGGGGTCACAACCTTAAAATCAGAGGCCAGCCCTTTCGCACTGAGTTGAGGAAGAACTTCTTCACTCAAAGGATAGTGAATGTATGGAACTCGCTACCCCAAAGGGCTGTTGGCGCTCAGTCCTTGAACATATTCAAGACTGAGATAGATAGATTACTTATTGCAAAAGGTATTAAGGGATAGGGGGATAAGGCAGGGTTAGGTTATTAGCTGGAGTTAGATTAGAAGATCAGCCATGATTGAATGGTGGGGCAGGCTCGAAGGGCCGAATGGCCTACTCCTGCTCCTACATGTTATGTTATTATGTTATGTGTTCTGGAGAGATGAGATCAGAGGGACCAAACAAATCTTATCATCTTGAGTGATCAGGGAGTGATTGATGCTAAATAATGGGTGCCTTTATTTGGCAAAGTATCCCTTTTCCCAGAACTAACTTCCCTCATTTTGTTCTGCACAAACATCGACAAAAGAAAACTTACAAAAATGGTACATTAGACTCAGACTGATGCCAAGAAAATCAGGAGAGCTATTTTGAGGCAATATAAAAAGATAGAATAATCTTGCTGCTATTTAAAATCAACTCAAGCCAAACATATCAGTAAGTTGAACCTGCCATTAATATTGCCTAAAACAAGCAGTAACATTTAGATAACAATAATAACAAAATTACATTTGTATAGTGCCACTCACATCTTCATTCTTCTAAGTGTCAATATATAGAAATATAGACTTTTCAGCACAAAACAAGGCCATTCAGAACATCAGGGAAGCGAGTTTCCCCAGTATCCTGGCCAACAATGCCCTAAATAAGATTGGTCATTTACTTTGTGCTGTTTGTGAGACAGTGATGTGTACACGTTCTATTGCCAGCCATGTCACCTTAGAGCTGAACTGGCTCCAAGGTGACATGCATGGCAATGGAACGTTGGAATTGAGCTAGCCCTCTGTGGCAGTCTCGGTAGTCCATTGAGGAGTCCTGTAGCTCAGTGGTTAGAGCACTCGCTTTGCAAGCGAGAGACCTGAGTTGACCTGAGTTCAATTCCAGGCAGGGCGAAACCTTGGGCAAGTTTCCTTACTCCACACGTCTAATAATAATGCCTCCAAAACCCAAAACAATAATAAATTGGTCATTTTCAATCTACGACTGTTTGTGGGACATTGCTGTGCGCAATTGGCTGCCGCATTCGCCCACAAATATACAGTCAATTCACTTTACAGTGTGTTCTGTGAAGCGCTTTGGGACGTCCTCCTGACGTGAAAAGCTCTATATCAAATGCAAGGATTATTATTATTATTATTATTTCTTGAGCCAGGCGGGTCTGTAGTATTCTAGGGCACTATTAATAACAGCACCGCCAGCCTGGCTCATCAGCAGCACCTGGAACGGCAGACAATCACTAGGGGCAGGGAGTCATCCCACTAAACCCCTGTTAACTCTGCAAGCCAAAGCACGAACGGGAAGGGTGGTCCTAGCTGGACAAGCAGCGGGAAAGCTTGCCGGACAGCAATATCAATGGCAAGTTACGTGGTATTAGCTGGTTAGACTCCAGCATTACCTCAACGCACTTTGGTATTCAAATGGCTTTTCATTAGGCTAAAAGTAAAGGGAGGAGTTGGAAGGGAAAGGGTTTTGGATGTTTAAGAATGTTATATAGTATATGTTGGGAAAAAAAATGAGATAAAACAACGTAATTTTATTGGCCCTTATTAAATTACATATGGTTAGAGGTGCTTCGAGACATAGTGTGCTGTGCCCGCCACAATGGCAAGAGATTGTGAATGAATCTCCAGTAGAATTGCATAACTGCCAGTCTCAGACTGAAATATTAGGAGAACAAAAACCCTGTTTATGCTGCAGACCTCCGAGGAAAACATGGCTTAGGTTTTAAACCCCTCCAAAGATTCCCTTCATGAGATATTATTCTAGTACACAAGCAGTTCAACAACTGAACTCAACCCTGGAGCCATAGGGGTCAGTGCTAGGGTGACATTGCAACATCACCTGTATAAAAACTCAGCCATCAGATTGCCTCAACTGTCAATCAACCTGGGACTGCCTGGAGAGCATGCAGCAGTGTAATGCGTGTCAAGATACAAATATCACTGAGCTTGTACTGTCCTATTGACCTAGGCTAGCCTGTTGTGCTTGCAGTGTGCAAATTGGCAGCTCAGAGTTGAGTCACAGAGGTACTAGTATTGCTCTGTGTATGAGACCCGAGCAGGGCAGAATACAAACCTGGTTTAACATCGATAGGTGTCAGGAACTAGCAAACACAATGAGGTCCTGAAACATTATTTCTCTATCTACCTGCCTCTTTAGTATCCAAAATACTTCTATCACATCCCCTCTCAATCTCCTCTGCTTCAGTGGATAAAGCCTGACTTTAGCCAGACTCTCTCAACACACCTTTCCCCTTTCAACCCCATTCTATTTTCAGTCTGCTGAACATACTTAGAAAACTGAAATGAAACATATACGTGGGGAGTACTTTCCCAATTAAGTATTTCTCCCCCCAACCAAGAGTTTGTTTAAAAAAACATTCAATTTGTTTTCTATTTATTTCTTTGTTTTATGTCAGCCTCCTGCTGGAGCTCATTGCATATATTCAAGTCTCAAAGGCAAAAGAGAACCACTCAGCTCAGGAGTGTGATGTGTCCACCCATAAAGCAGCAGTCATCGCAATTGCCCTGATCCATCCTGGTCAGCCCTGTAGTCACTCAGTGTTTTACATTATGGACAAGCTCCACTCCACAGCGACTGAAGCAGAAATAGACAGTGATAAATTATTGTTGAAATCTTCTTATGCACATGCATTCACCTCTCTGTAACTCGCGTGTGCAGGTTACTTGGAGAGTGCGACTGACTAAGGAAGAGGGAGAAAGGGCATTTACACACATAGCGTAAAAAAAGTGTGTGGTTATACTAACACAGGGAGGCCAAGAGGTGATTCTTTGCTGGTTGGAACAATTACTGACCATGGTGAGGCAGTTTCCCATTGAGTGTCAATCTGGCTTAGTTGATAGCAATGTCACCTCAGAATCAGAAGGTTGTGGGTTCAAGCCCCAAATCTTTGAACACAAGTATAGGCTGGCACAGCAGCACAGTCCTGCTGGATTGTCGGCGATGCCGTCCTTTGGATGAGACATTAAACTGAGCTCTAATCTGCCAAGTAGACATTAAAGATCCCACAGCACTATTGAGAAGGGAAAATTGACTGTATATTCTGTCAAGTAATTTGACTGGGGGTGAAATGCAGCAGCCAATCCCCCAAATAAAATTGATCATTCACTGTTTGTGTGACCTTGCTGTGTGCAAAATTGGCTGCCATGCTTGTCTACAAAACATAGAATCACTGTACTGTACTTTATAGTATATCCTGTGAAGGACTCTGAAATGTTCTCCAACTTGAAAGGTGCTATATTAAATCCAATAATTATTATTATAATCGTCACTCCACCAACGACAGTAGGTTTACTGTTGAAAAAAATACCCCCCTCCACCCACGCAACCCCCCACCATGAGAGTAAGAAGTCAACGAGAGAGAAAAAAGTGAAAGAATGATAGCATTTACCACATTAATAGCATTGGTCATTTCTTATATCATACTAGGGTCAGGATCACATGCTCTGCAGAACATATTAGGTTATATTTCACATTTTTACTTACATTTTCTCCCAATTCTAGCATTCTGTGCCACAACTTGCTCTTCAATACAGTCAACCCACTGTTCTTCAACATAGTGCTCTTATGCAAGTTAGAACTGGCTACATTGATTTCTACCCACCCTTGTCATCTCCTATATTTCCTGACTGCAGAGTATTCTATCCAAAGATTTTGTTGAGAGCCAGTGAAAGATGTCCATTGAAGGATCTATAAAGTTCAACTCATGGTCAAACTGAGTACTACCTGAGCATTTTAAAACTAAAAATAATTAAATACATTTCCCATTCCTCAATACCTGTGGTACATTACCAATGTTTACAAAATATAGTGGTGTTTTGTGCTGCTGTAGTCTGATGATAATTGGAAAATACTATTTGAGTAGAAACTTTTCACTTTCTCCAATATTAAAAATAAGAAAAAAAACAACTTGTGATCACATGAGCGATTTACATTGCTTTACGAACAGCGGGAGGTCAATTGTAGAGAATAGTTTGCATTGGCGCAAACCTTCAAAGTTAACGTAGAATCCTGTTGTCTTTATAGAGTACAATAAGGAACACTCATTCCAGTAAAAATAGCATGCAATATTGGCAGCTTGTCAGAATCTGACATGAATAACATTGTGGTAATAATCACAGATGTGGTATTATGTTTGGCCTGACTTGTATTTTTCTATTTTAAATTCACAAAACCCAATCCAGCACATGATTCAGTGCCTTGTGGCTTGCCGGCTGATTAAAAATGATCCAAACCAGCTCGAGTGAGAACCCTAAAACAGAGTCAGTGTGGAATCACTGTGGAGCAAGGGGACACTGATAAGAAAGATCATTCCAAACAGTCACACAATTGTGCCACAGATACTTTCTCACAAAAAACGTACCAGCTTTTAAAATATTCCTGCAATCAATAAACTTGAATAAAAGTAACTGGTAGAAAGTCACTTGTGCTAACAATGCTATAACTATATTGACAATGTTCTAGGACCAAATGAAATAAGCGCATTGAGAATCCTCCAGACATGAAAGATGCTATTTAAATGTAAATTTGGATTCTGTTGCATTGTAAATCAACTATTTAAATTAAGGGCATTCGAACTCCAAACTAGCCAAGCTATTACCAAGTGAGTGATAATTTATCAAGCACAATTCCCAGTCACATGAATAACCAGTTAGTTTCCAATGGAATATTATTTTAAATGGCACAAGTTATCCAACACAGATTCATTATATATATATTCAATTCCAAAAGAATATTATTTGATAGGAAGAGTTACACTGGGTTTGCTACAGTAATGGACATACTGTAATTCTTAATTAATTCTTAATTGTTGGTTTTTGACATCCCCCTCTTTACAGTTCTTAAAAGGAATAAAGAACATAAGAAACAGGAGCAGGAGTAGGCCATTCAGCCCCTCGAGCGTGCCCCGCCATTTAATAAGATCATGGCTGATCTTCTAACCTAATTCCATTTACCCGCCCTATCCCCATATCCCTTAATCCCTTAGTTTTTAAAAATCTATCGATCTCAGTCTTGAATATGTTCAATGACTGAGCATCCACAGCCTCCTGGGGTAGAGAATTCCATAAATTCACTACTCTCTGAGTGAAGAAATGTTTTCTCAACTCAGTTCTAAAGGGCTGATCTTTAATCCTGAGACTACGACCCCTAGTTTTAGATTCTCCAACCAGGGGAAACAGACTCACAACATCTACCCTGTCAAGACCCTTAAGAATCTTATAGGTTTCTATAAGATCACCTCTAATTCTTCTATATGCTAGAGAATATAGGCCTAGTTTACTCAACCTATCCTTGTAGGTCAATCCCCTCATCCCAGGAACCAACCTAGTGAACCTATGTTGCACCCCCTCTAAGGCGAGTGTACCCTTTATTAGATACGGAGACCAAAACTGCACACATTATTCTAGGTGCAGTCTCACCAAGGCCCTGTACAGTTGCAGCAAGACTTCCCTACTCTTGTACTTTTACCCCTTGGCAATAAACGCTAATGTGCTATGAGCCTTTCTAATTGCTTGCTGCACCGGTTTATTTTCCTATGCCTCACGACACCACAGCCAAGGCGACAGTTGGGTGCTCTGGTCCTGGCCTTGCATCAGTGCTGTTCTGAAAGCGCCCAGGATAACCTGGCATCGATTCCCCCTCTTCTCCCCACCCACTGATTTCCCTTTCTCCCTATTAGTACAGATGTTCTTGACATCTTCTTGATAATTCCCTGTAATGTTGTGCCTCAGAGTAATGATTACAGGGGATTTCAACTGTAAACCCATATCTCATTCATATCGGTTTACAGGCATGTGATGGTGTATCACAACAGCTTCGCTAAAACCAGGGCTGCCAACCTATGTAAACTTCTGTTGTGCAATAAACCTAAAGAACTGAAGAAACCAGATTTCCAGCCAGTACAAATGAACCATTAGTGATGGTTGGCTGTTGCGTATTGCTGACAATCAGCATCAATGTGCACATTTCTAAGAGTGTTTAAATAGTTGGGACAGTTAGAGAAAGGGAGTATTTTGCTTGACTTCACTTAGGTGATCCATAGCTCCTGGCATTACATGTGATGTTGCTATTTTCCACGGAGAGAAAGGGGGGAATCCAACAGAGAAAAATACTGTTATAACTGGAATTTAAAGAATTTCTTAAGATCTTACTTCAACAGATAAAGACAGAATGGTAGAATTTAAAACTGTTTTGGATGTATAGGATCTAATCTGGAGGAGCAAATCTTGCTTCAGGAAGAGAAATAAATATAAAACTACCATAGTATCAAATATATCACACCAATACTGCCAAGCACTTATCGCCATTTTATGTATAGATACTTTCAGAGATTTACTATTGTTTTCCCCTTCACATCACTGTAAACACACACCATTGCTTATTGCTGACTTCCCCCTTCCCATTAGGAATCCCGTTAAGTAAATCAATGATTATCTACTGGAGCAAAGACAAGATCAGGAACTGCATGCCTCAAGCATGCAGGAAATGCAAAGCTTTACCCTGAGCACCACCACATCATCCCTGGCAACTGTTAACTTAAAAACTGGTGTATTCTATTACACCAACTGGGTAGTACGTAATTGTTTTAATAATATCTGAGATGCGTATTGTATATTGACCTATTCAAAGTTGCTGTTCAAATTGTCCTCTCTCAATTCATATGAGCCATAAAAGTGAAGGAACATATTTTGCAGTTTCAAAATTAAGGGAGTATTTAAGAATTTGCCAAATTCTGAATGCTATAAAATGCCTATGGCACATTTCTGACTTTGAACCAGAAAATATATTGACCACATTCTACCTTTTACAGCCAACTGATGCAGATTTTGACCAATATATGGTTACCTTTC
Organism: Callorhinchus milii; assembly: GCF_018977255.1. Lineage (NCBI taxonomy): Eukaryota > Metazoa > Chordata > Chondrichthyes > Chimaeriformes > Callorhinchidae > Callorhinchus > Callorhinchus milii. The sequence goes on from NW_024704744.1 coordinate 52,232,713, forward strand.
TAGATTGGCTCATATGAATTGAGACTCACATGAGGGTCGAACAGAACCCCGAGGTTCCTGACGGCTTTGAGAGGTGGAGAGCGCAGCCTTGGATGCTGATGCTGTCAGCGCCTGAGGTGCGGAGGCGCTGACGTGAGCCAATCAGGAGGGCCTCAGTTTTGCGCACGTTGAGCTGAAGAAAGTTGTCTCTCATCCAGGACTCGATGTCAGACAGGCGGCTGTCAGGACATCGGTGGTCGTGGAGTTGAGGGTAGAGGAGGAAAGGTAGAGTTGGGTGTCATCTGCATACGTGTGGAAGTTAACCCCATGTCTGCGGATGATGTCACCGAGGGGGAGCATATAGAGGGTGAGGAGGAGGGGACCTCCTGCAAATGGACATAGATAGACTGGTGAAATGGGCAGACATGTGGCAGATGAAGTTTAATGTGGATAAATGTAAAGTGATACATTTTGGGAGGAAGAATGCGGAGAGGCAATATAAGCTGATGGTACAATCTTAAAAGGGGGTGAAGGAACAGAGAGACCTGAGGGTTCATACAAATACATCTTTGAAGGTGGAAGGACAGGTAGATAAAGCTGTTAAAAAAACATACGGGATATTAGGCTTCATAAATAGGGGCATAGAATACAAAAGTCAGGAAATTATGATGAACCTTTATAAAACACTGGTTAGGCCTCAGCGAGAGACTGTGTTCAATTCTGGACACCACACTTTAGGAAGGATGTCAAGGCATTGGGGAGGGTGCAAAGGAGATTTACCAGGATGGTACCAGGATTGAGGGACTTCAGTTATTAGGAGAGGCTAGAGAAGCGAGGATTATTCTCATTGGAGCAGCGAAGGTTAAGAGACTTAGTAGAAGTTTTTAAAATTATGAGGGATTTCCATAGGATGAACAAGGAGAAACGAGGGCGGAAATGGAGCCAGGACAGCGTGGGGAGGAGCTGAGGTCAAGCGGAGTGTATAAAGCCTAGCCGAGGTAAACAAATCTTGTTTTGTGGAATGAAATAGGGCTAATTAGCAATCTGGAAGTTAAGGCTCCTGTCGGGCAGAGTGACCATAATCAGATGGAATTTAACATTAAGTTAAAGAGTGATATAGTTGAACCCGAAGCAAGGGTCTTAAATCTAAATAAAGCCAACTTTGCAGGCACAACAACAACCATCACCACCACCACCAACAACAAAATTATTTATATAGCACCTTTCACGTCGGGAGGACATCCCAAGGTATGAGAGAAGATTTGGCTAAAATAGACTGGGAAATTGGATTAAAAAATATAATGGTAGATCAGCAATGGCAAACATTTAAAGATATAATACATAATTCCCAGCGATCACATATTCCCTTGAAACAAAAATACCACGGGAAAAGTGGTTCAAGCTTGGCTAACTAGAGAAGTTAGGGAAAGTATAAAATTAAAAAAGGCCTATAATACTGCCAAAAAGAGCAGTAAACCTGATGATTGGGAGGGCTTTAGAGATCAGCAAAGGAAAAGCAAGAAACTGATTAACAGAGAGAAAATGGAATATGAGAGTAAACTAGTTAGGAACATAAAGACAGATTGTAAGAGTTTTTACAAGTACATAAAGAGGAAGAGACTATCAAAAGTGAATGTTGGTCCTTTGCAGGCAGAGACAGGAGAAATTATAATGGGGAATAAAGAAATGGCAGAGTCATTAAACATTTATTTTGCTTCTGGCTTCACGTTAGAGGACACTGAAAACTTACTGAAAATAGAGGGGAACTTGGAGGCTAATGTTAGTGAGGAACTTAAAGAAATGAACATCAGTAAAGCAATAGTACTAGAGAAATTGATAGGATTAAAAACCGATAAATCCCCTGGACCTGATGGCCTGCATCCTAGGGTTTTAAAAGAGGTGGCTACAGAGATAGTGGATGCTTTGTTTTTGATCTTCCAAAATTCCCTGGATTCTGGAACGGTTCCCAGTGTTTGGAAGGTCGCAAATGTAACCCTGCTATTTAAGAAGGGTGGGAGACAAAAAATGGGGAACTATAGACCATTTAGTCTGACATCAGTGGTGGTAAAAATTCTAGAGTCTTTAATTAGGAACGTCGTCGTGGGGTTCTGGGAAAATCATAACGTGATTAGACAGAGTCAACATGGCTTTACGAAAGGGAAATCATGTTTAATAAATCTTATAGAGTTTTTTGAGGATGTAACTAGCAGGTTAGATAGGGGGGGACCAGTAGATGTGGTGTATTTGGATTTCCAGAAGGCATTCGACGAGGTGCCACAAAAAAGGCTGTTGCATAAGATTAGAGCCCATGGAATTAAAGGTAATATATTAGCATGGATTGGAGAGTGGCTAACAGGAAGAAAATAGAGAGTGGGGATAAACGGGTCCTTCTCAGATCGGCAGGATGTGACTAGTGGAGTGCCACAAGGATCAGTGCTTGGGCCTCAATTATTTACAGTCTATATCAATGATTTAGATGAGGCAATAGAATTTAATATATCTGAATTCGCGGACTATACAAAGATAGGTGGGAGAGTAAGCTATGAGGATGACACACAAAGAATACAAAGGGAAATAGACAGGCTAGGTGAGTGGGCAAGAAGGTGACAGATGGAGTGGGGAAGTGTGAAGTGATTCAACTAGGTAGTAAAAATAGAAAAGCGGATTATTTTCTAGAGGGGGAGAGACTGGGTATTGTTAGTGTTCAGAGGGATTTGGCTGTCCTTGCACACCAGTCACAAAAAATTAGTATGCAGGTACAGCAAGCAACTAGGAAGGCTAATGCCATGTTGGCGTTTTTGCAAAAGGGTTAGAGTACAAGAGTAGGGAAGTCTTGCCTCAGTTGTATAAGGCCTTAGTGAGACCACACCTAGAATATTGTGTGCAGTTTTGGTCTCCTTATTTAAGAAAGGACATACTCGCCTTAGAGGGGGTGCAACATAGGTTCTCTAGGTTGGTTCCTGGGATGAGGGGGTTGACCTACAAGGATATGTTGAGTAAACTAGGCCTATATTCTCTAGAATATAGAAGAATTACAGGTGATCTTATAGAAACCTATAAAATTCTTAAGGGTCTTGACAGGGTAGATGCTGTGAGTTTGTTTCCCCTGGTTGGAGAATCTAAATCTAGGGGTCATAATCTCAAGATTAAATGTCAGCCTTTTCAAACTGAGTTGAGGAAACATTTCTTCACTCAGATGGTAGTGAATTTGTGGAATTCTCTACCCCAGAAGGCTGTGGATGCTCAGTCCTTGAACATATTCAAGCCTGAGGTTGATAGATTTCTAAAGGATAGAGGGATTAAGGGATATGGGGATAGGGCAGGTAAATGGAATTAGCTTAGAAGATCAGCCATGATCTTATTAAATGGCGGGGCAGGCTTGAGGGGCCGAATGGCCTACTCCTGCTCCTACGTCTTATGGTCTTAAATTATTTCCACTGGTAGGTGGGTCGGTAACCCGAGGACACCGATTTAAAATAGTTGTTAAAAGAAACAGAGGGGAGGTGAGGAGAAATTTTTTCACAGAGAGTTGTTTGGATCTGGAATGCATTGCCTAAAAGGATGGTGGAAGTCAATTTGATAACAACTTTTAAGAAAGAAGTAGACAAATATTTGGAAAGCACAAATTTGCAGGGAGGGTGCGGAGGGAGTGGGATTGATTTGGATAGCTCTTTTAAAAGAGCCGGCACAGACACAATGGGTCAAATGGCCTCCTTCTGCGTTGTATAATTCTATGATTCTATGATATAAATTCAAGTTGTTTTTGTTGATCTCCACTTCAGCCAAGTTGACACTCACCTTTTGATGTTGATAATCATTCATAATTGTGCCCAGTTTTTTTATAGTTCTGTAATGCTTCTGGGCAGCAATAGCAGGGTTGGGGTCCCTCCAGTCTACTGAAACTCGATGGTGCCACAGACCGTTACTCTGCTGAATATGAGGCTCTTTGATGCTGGGGTCAAAACAGTGAACTTCACATCCCGCCTTGGCCAAGCCCTCTTCGAAATGCTTGTCTTCAATCTCCAGCCTAAAGCAAAAGGAAAAATAAATTTGTTTTGTTTTTGCAATGTGCCAGCAATCACCACACCGCACATACACATTTGTCCATCTATCCACCAAACATTCTCTAGGTAGGTGAGATATTGTATTTCAGCTGCTATCAGACGGCTATCTACCTCTGCTATCTAGAATACAAGGATTACAGAGTTATATTCTTTGGTCAACAATAAAGCCTTCTTTGCAAAAACATCAGATTTAAATTGTAATAATTCTGAACAAGATTGTTTAATAAGGTAATTCCTTCTGGTGACCAGATGAACATCACACTGAATGCTGTTCCAATTTGATTTACTTCCAAAGCTGGGGATTGCAATGGGAATTCCCCGTTCCAGGGCTGAACATGAAGTCGCTTTACCACTGGATGTCCTATAAAGGAAAGTGTCCTGTTCCACAACATGTCCACCTTCATGATGACAGAAAATTAGGGGGAAGAAGAAGAAGAACAACAACAAAATTACATTTGTGTAGCACCTTTCACGTTGGGAGGACGTCCCAAGGAGCTGGACAGACAGAGTTACGGACCCAAGCTGGGGTTTGGGGTGGGGAAGAGTGAAGGGGAGGGGGTGAAGCAGGGAGATCGAATGCACGGTCGAAGAGGAGGGTCTTGAGATGGGTCTTGGAAGATGGCGAGGGAGGGGGCGAGACTGAGGGACTGCGGGATGGAGGTCCAGAGGGTGGGTGCAGAGTAGCGGAAGGCCCGCCCACCAATAGTGGGGCGAGCCAGGCGGGGGACGTGAAGCAGACCAAAGCCCGCTGAGCGGAGGGAGCGAACAGGATGGTAGGGAAGAATAACGATCCTTGCATTTTATATAGTACCTATGTCAGAATGACTCAAAGCGCTTTACAGTAATTACTGTTAAGTGTATTGACTGTGTATATTTGTAGGTAAACACAGCAACAAAGAAATGTCCCACAAATACCCACATGTTTTTGTGGTGCAATATATTTGCATGACCAATATATTTAGAGGATCTTTGGCCAACATACACCCTTCTCATTTTGAATATCGCCATGGGATCTTTAAAGTCCACCTGAATAGGCAGTCTTGACTTCAGTTCAACATCTAATGCAAAGGACAGCACCTCCAACAATGCAGTATTTCTCCAACATTGTACTGGAGCGCCAGCCTAGATTGTGAGCTCAAAAGTCTCAGAAGTGGGTCTTGAAACCACGACCTTCAGACCCAGATGCGTGAGTGCTACCAGCTGAGATAATAACACAGTAATATGCTATTATCTCAGTTGGTGCCACTCGCCTCTGGGTCAGGAAATCACAGGTTTAACTGAAATGGAATGGAATGCATCAGTTTTTATAAATATTGATTTGAAGCATAATTTGATTTTCCATGGGCTGGACTGTGAAAAGACTCAATTGCTGAAACAAAAAATAAACTTTGAAGTGAATGTTTGATGTGAATTTGAACCAGTTACAGCGACCTTTCAATCCTAACGCAAGCCACTTTATTAACGTAGTTATTTAACGTAGTTTCAGCAGTTATATCATTCGGTTTAATCCTTCTAATGCTTTTAGAACTGACAACTGGTATTTTGGAGCGTGCCAGAGATGCGCTCCAATAAGTACAGAACATTAATCAAGCGTCATAAACCTGAGCAAAGCAGCCCTGAATATAATTATTTTTGAACAGAGTTTTGTCGTACCAGTTACAAAAGTACAGNTTTTTTTAAAACCACTGAATGATTTTCAAGATGCTGAAATGTATACTGAACAAGTTATATCCTGTGAAGTGCTTTGACACATCACAACATGATAAGACGCTATATCAAATGGAAGGACTATTATAAATTACAGTTACTTAATAAAAAGACATTCAATTCATTATTGTATGTAAATTGGTTGCCGCAATTACCTACCCCAAAAAACAGTCACTCTACTTTAAAGTAAATCCTGTGAAGCGCTTTGAGACACCCTCCAAAAGTAAAAGGCGTTAAACCAAATGTAAGGATTATTAAATATTAATATGTGGGAATGAACATAAGTAGGATTGGGATGAGTAGAAACACTTGTTACCTACTACAGCCCAAAATTTCACGTAATCTTAGTTTGTTAAATGGTTATTTGTTCAGAACTACAGAAAACCAGTTTCCAAACATAGACTGAATTTTTAAGAATTTTCCTCAACTCTGAGTAGTTTAACATTTTAAAATTTAAGATAAATTGTTCTCACAGGCTAAAATTAGGTGAACATCAGGCAGCTAATCCATTTTTNAAAAAACTANTTTTTTTCTCTCCTCTTCTCTCTTGAAGTCACTGAAACCAGGATGTGTCCCTCCAGGGGAAAGTGTGCATTCCATTCCAACAATCTATCTATGGGATTTCCATGTGTATGTGGGATGCATGGAATTCTCAGTTTGGTTTGGATACTCTTAAGCATGGAGATAGGTTTTCGCATGTGTCAGACACCCGGCTGACCCCCCAAAAACCCACTGATTCACACTTATACTAATGCATGGTACCAGGAATACCAACTTCCCTCCAATAACACATCAAGAGGCTATAATTCTGTAACTTCCAGCACAAAGCTAGAAAATTCAGTCTTAATTTGGAAGTCTTAATAATAATAGAACCTACAGACACCCAGTTTTAAAATTTAAGACTGAATTTAAGAATTGTCCAAACTCCCACACTAAAATGCTAAGAAGAAAGTCTAAGTTTGAACCCGGGTGGAATTTCTGCCCCTTGTAGAAGCAAGTTTTGTTTATATTTCCTCTCTTCAGTCTAGGGACTCGGAATCTATCACTGGACTCCCTGCTGCCTAACCCGGCTCAGATAAGGATTCAAATACTGGATCATCTTTGTCCGTATAGGTCACTCTCATACTGGTGCAGCATATTCATTAAATTAACCCAATAAACTAATGGGAGGGGGGAAAGAGTTCTTTATATTTATATAGCGCCCCTCTGACAAGGTAGCTTTAGGACTCTATCCTGCGTGAGGGGCGCTATATAAATCCAAGTTTTTCAAAATTCAAAATTCAACTCCTTTTCCAAACAGAATAAGAATTCTTTCCAAACCCTGAAGTATATTTGTTTTATTTACCATTCCTTTCCAGAACATTACATCCATAACTTCAGCCAAGTTAATGTATCTTGAAAGCCAGAAAACAGCTGGGAATATCACATTGACCTCATATCGAGCAGCGGGTGAAATCTTTCCGCAGAAAAGGTCAGAAAACGTACTGCCACAAATAACAAAGTCCTTTTTTAACACAGGAATATTGTCTCCAGTTGCTTGTGTGGCGCAACCTCTTTGATCCCTGGCTGCAATTTCCTGTGCCTTGTCCTGCCCGCAGATAATGTTTGATCACAAGCACTCTAACCTTAACAAAACCCAAAGTTTACTTTGTATGTTTTGTTTAAATTTCGCACCATGTCTGATTAAGCCAAGACAAGCATTTCTGAATCTTCAGGATGCTCGCTGAAGCAGAGAGTGGAAACTGATCAGAAAGATACTTGAGCAGACACACCTGACCGATTCACTAAACGCTTCCTTGCTTGGCTGTGGATTATCTCCACATCCAGATCAGGTGAGAGGAGGGTGAGTGAGACAAGTTAAATAATGGCTGGATCTCCCCACTTTTGCAGAACCAGATTAACCACCAATGCTAAGGTGGAGAATCTGCTAGTGACTTAACTCTTGCTTCCCCCTCCCATTGCTTACTTACTTTGGGTATAGCTTCCACAGGCAATACTCTCCCTCCAGCGCTCACTCCATTACTTATCCTTCATGCGTGAGGCTAGACAAAAAGTGCTGGTAGAGTATTTGACTACTGTATAGGGGACATCATGGTCAAGCACAATCATATCCTTAATAATAATAATAATAATCCTTGCATTTGATATAGCGCTTTTCACGTTGGGAGGACGTCCCAAAGCGCTTCACAGAACACACTGTAAAGTGAATTGACTGTATATTTGCGGGCGAACGCGGCAGCCAATTGCGCACAGCAATGTCCCACAAACAGTCGTAGATTGAAAATGACCAATTTATTATTGTTTTGGGTTTTTGGAGGGATTATTATTAGGTGTGTGGAGTAAGGAAACTTGCCCAAGGTTTCGCCCTCTGCCTGGAATTGAACTCAGGTCTCTCGCTTGCAAAGCGAGTGCTCTAACCACTGAGCTACAGGACTCCACAGTCCTGTATACACTCCATATCCTTACTCCACATTCACACTTATATGCACCTCACACACATATAGACTTATCTGTGGAAAGAGGAAAGGAGTTACTGTACACAGATTTGCAATGGAAGCCTGGTTAATTATTTCCCTCATTAGAACCAGAGTGACAAAGCTAATTGTGAGTCTTTTTTGACAGTTAATTTAAATAAGCTGTAGTTAATCTTGTAAGTGTCATGAAATAGCTGTATGTGGTGATATGGTGGTGCTGGAATCCCTGTACGTTTTGGTGATGTTTTTCAAGGTGGCTCCTTTTGCATCTTCAACAACAATGTACATTTATATAACGCACTTCATGCAGGGTAGTATCTTGGCATCCTTAATTGTAGCGGAGCTTGATGTCAAGGAGGGAAAAAGAGGAAGGTGACCATAGGCACGGTCGAAGAGGAAGGTCTTTAGGTGTAATCTGAAGATTGGCAAATGGAGGCAAGGCGGAGGGATTGAGGTAGAGTTCCAGTTTTGGGGTGTAGTTTCAAAGGGCTGTCTGTGGTCAATCAGGAATCTACTGCAGCACAAGCCTTCCTGATGATCCACACAATGTAAACTCCCAATTAATGTGTTTCCTTCCCCCTCAAATTTCCCTTGGCTGCCCCCAAGTGAAGCACTGATTGACAGTGGAGTACAATTGCATTGGTATCAGTGTGTCTCTAGTAGCTTGCTCAAGTACTTATTCCTCATGTGAGCCTGTTCAGTGGGTGTTATACATGCTTTTAATTGGTAGTTTAGACTTCAGGTTGCAGACATGCAGGTATCTGGCTATGCAGACAGCAACTGCCTGAACAGGAGACTTTGTGATGAGTAAGATTCACACGGCTGACTGGCAGGGAGGAAGAAATGAGCTTGTTGGAGTTTGTTTTGCAGTACATGGGTCAAAGATAAACAAAAGCACAGTTTTCTGCTGTGGAGCCTCATTATCTGAATCATTAGGGGTGATAACTGACAGTTCTGGAGCTCTGAATTTACTATACCGCTCCTCAGTTTGGTAATTGACAACAACCTTGGCAGCTTCCTCAGAAAGCAGCCATCATTTGGGAAGTTGAAAACATCTCATCAATGCTCCTCAGCTATGAAATTTCTGTTCTTTCCCAATGAGGGCATGATCCTTTCCTTTAAGCTTCCCTGCTCCAAGTTAATAAATGTGTGCAAGTAATCCTTTGGGTGTGTGAGTATTGCCTAGTGGTTTCTAGTTAATAACAGCTTGCTATTCTTATCTCTGGATGGCACACTTACCCCAGGGAGTAAATTCGGCATCGCCCACGAAGCATCTGACGAGACAGGCCAAACCTGTCATCCAGGCAGATAGGCCACCGTTCCATGGTTAACTCCTGGTCGCTACTTAAATCCTTTTCATTTACATTGGCACAAGAGATCTGTAATAATAATAATAATAATCCTTGCATTTAATATAGCGCTTTTCACGTCGGGAGGACGTCCCAAAGCGCTTCACAGAACACACTGTAAAGTGAATTGACTGTATATTTGTGGGCGAACGCGGCAGCCAATTGCGCACAGCAATGTCCCACAAACAGTCGTAGATTGAAAATGACCAATTTAATTATTGTTTTTGGTTTTTTGGAGGGATTATTATTAGGCTCTGTGTGGAGTAAGGAAACTTGCCCAAGGTTTCGCCCTGCCTGGAATTGAACTCAGGTCTCTCACTTGCAAAGCGAGTGCTCTAACCACTGAGCTACAGGACTCCACAGTGAGAACAGTGTACAGTGAGAAAACAAAATGCTGTTTGATTCTTTTCAAACATGGTGAATCTGTACACTGTAATGCTGACTGAGACTTAAATAGATATAACAACAACAACTTGCATTTATATAGTCCCCTTCAGCCCATATAGAATCTCGGGTCACTAGATACCAGTGGGCTAATGATCATACTCTTTCAGCAAAGTTGCTGATCACATCTCATAGCACGTCAACATGATAATAATAATAATCCTTGCATTGATGATATATTCTCATTTATAATAATGGGGTAAAATCTGCTGTACTTTTTAAACATTCTTTGTGTTGAATAAAAAAATTGAGTTACCGAAAAGGAGAGCAACCCTCTCCATATACGAAATGTCCTGATGATGTGAAAGAAGCTATATAAATGCGTATTGTATAACTGCCCTCTTTCACCTTTCCAAAGCCATTTTTCTTTGAGCCACATTACATTTTTTAGCTGTCATTTTTAGTCACTGAGATTACTTTTTATATTGTTTCCTTAAAATTTATTTTCTGGGTGATCTGCTGAGAAGAAGCGAAACCCAGACTCTCTAAAACGGAATCTTTTACTCAGGCACTGTTCGGTAGCCGCAATCGGCAAAAAAGAGGTACTTTTTCTGGCCAGGGATTTTATCCCTTCTTGGCCGGTCAAGCCTAAAGAATAAATATTAATTAAAAACAAGTTATAAGCCACTATAGGAAGTTCAATTTAGAATAGGCTACTTTCTTCAAAATGCATTGGAGTGTCAACTTAGACAACATAAGCTCAAAGTCCCAACATTGGGATGTGAACTCACAACCTTCTGACTCATATGCAAAGTACTGCTAACAAAGTAGGCTGTCAGTTCAACTTGGATGTGACTGCAATCCTACATTTGTTGTAGGTAGAAAGGTCCACAAGACTCAAAGTGTACCTCAGCACTTTGGTGCCTCGGCAATAATTTACCATCCAAAGGACAACTCCCCTCCTTTGAAGAGAGAAAAATAAGACCTAATAAGTCCATTCAAGAGGAACTGACATACCTGTCTGTCGAGATGCTAAATGATAGTGTTATTGGGGCCCTTAATCCACAGTGATATTCAACAACATGTCTCATTATTGCCAATTAATCAAAGATCACCTGATTTCTAGCAGGCTATTCCCAGTACATTGATTTTTTTTTAAATGAAGTCACTTAAAATTGTTTTTGACTTACAAAACAATGTGTATGATGTTAATGGGGGATATAACTTTTTTTTGTCAGCTTAATAGAAAATTGATTTTAGGGACCAGCACAGGCACAGTGGGTTGATTGGCCTCCTTCTGTGCTGTAAAATTCCATATTTTATGATTTGTGTAAGGTAGATAACCCATTATCCACACTGTTTGAGATTGGCACTACAGTGGATACGAAAACAGGATGAACATCTTGTTTTTCATTGTTTGTACACATGTCTCTCTCTCTTTCTCATTGCATGTTTGTGAATCTCTCTCTATATATATATACTGTATATGTGCCTTTCTAATTGTTTCCCACTGTTCTAATCAAGAACCGATTTTCAGAATTTTCCACAATTCTGTGAGATCTTAAGCAATAAGACACAGTAGTCCCCTCTCGACTCTCTACCCCCTCCTCGCTCCCTCCCTTCCCTCCCCCTGACCATTTCCCCCCTGCTCGGGTCCCGACCCAACTGTGCAGCGCCTTGGGACGTCCTCCCGACGTGAAAGGCGCTCTATAAATTAAATCTTGTTGTTGTTGTTGTCTTGCAGGTTAAGACTGGGTGAAATTTCAGGCCTCTGGGTCACAGATCACATCATGCTTCTGCTGTTTAGCAGGATACCGTCTTAACTGTACAAATCAATGGGGAGATAGCATTCTAAGACATTGCAGATCAGCAACACAATACAGGCTGCAAGTCCAATATGTGGCACAGCCGGCATCTCAGCATGACTATTAAGAAGAGTCCTCCCGGCGTGAAAGGCGCTATATAAATGCAATTTGTTGTTGAGCGTTGCCATAGGCAGTCTCTGGCACAATGGGGAACCAGTCCACATATTAATTATCATAAGGACATTTTTTTTCCAATGCATGTGTTAATTAGCAACATCACACATTTAAATTTTCACCCTCTGGTACTTAATTATAATTTTTAAGTAACAGAATGAAAGTATTAATAAAATGCTTCAACTAATACATAATTTTTAGGCAATTATATCTTTTTGCAAGTAGATCAAAGTACAAAAAGCTTTCTGATTCACCTTGTTTTTGGCTTTCCTATCCTACTGTCTCTAACTATTTTGTTCAGTAAAACTCACTGGAGCTGAGCTGTGCTTCCACCATAAATTAATTTCATTAGAAACGTTGGATCGCTTCTTTTTCCCCAATCAGTTTTGCTGACCTCCCACCATTTCCTTTCTGTCAGTCTCACGTTCATTATCAGCTTATTTTTCTAGATAAACCAGGTTTACACAAAGGCTGTATGCTCCAGTACACAAACACAATTCATTTCATTCAATCAATCGGAAGAGATGGTCGATTAAACTACTTGCTAGTCTACTTAACCTTGATATGTTTTTGATTTCAAATTCCAACCTGTTTTCACTGATGCTTTTTGTTGTTTTCTCCTTTTATTCACATGAGGGTGGGGGTGCTGAATTGTACTGTAGATTGGCAATGACCTTTCACCTCTACACTATGGGCATCAATCTAGAATCCGGTTCAGTCTGATGTGAAAAAACTCTTTTTTTCTAAGCTGAGGGAACTAATGGAAATTAGTTTAACAGTCTCAATTCAATTCCTAGGCCATATGTAATATCTTGGAGAACCCTCCTCTGTACCAGCCGGGCATTACCTTTTCCCACGCCAGTTGTACCTGGGGCCAAACATGGTGGAAATATAATGTCAGATTAATGTCATGTTCTTGTACCTACTAGGAACTGAGCTGAGAAGGTCTCAACCCATTTCACTTAAGATCATTGCAGCAATCAGCCTGGGCATCAATTCTGCCTTCTTATCCAAATCTAACAGCTCAACATCCAAAGGGTTGGAGTGTTTGAGCTTTGCATTATGCAAGGTCATCAGAAATGCATGTGATGTGCTCTAGATTTGGACAGAGTTTCAGCAAATTCCACAGCTCTTCCTATGCCAGTGAGAGTTACAGTGACCCTGAATTTGTGTTGTTGCTCTAGGATCTTTTTAACATATTCGAGGAAGTTACAGTGGAATTGAGCACAGCACCATGTAAGATTAGATACCAGAGGTGGTACGATTGCACACTTTTCATGCTTTGTGTATTTTTCCAAGAAAAAAAAGAAAAATAAATGACCAGGGCAACAGAGGGTTTGTGAATTACTTGAGTGCAGAACATTGAGATATATACTGACTCTGAAAAGTCAATGGTGTATATTCATTAGAAGGAATTGTACTTTTCAACCTGCAGATAATCGTAAATTGGCAGTGGTTGTGGCCAGGGCCCTGGACTCATTTAAGAAATAGCTTGATGCTGTAATGGGAGGATATTAGGTGGAAGAATGAGATCAATTGGGTCGAAGAGCTTTCTTCATTTTATGATCTTGTGACAGAAACATTTCACAATATTAGAATCTGCATTCCTTGGTTCCATAAGATCCTTTCATTATTACTCATTCATATTTACCATTGTTGTACTTTCACGCACCAGCTCCGTGACCCTATCACTCCCATCCTCGTCCACCTCCACTGGCTCCCCATCCCCCAGAGGATCGAGTTCAAGATCCTCGTCCTCACCTTTAAGGCCATCCATGGCCTTGCCCCCTCTTACCTCTATGACCTGCTGACTCCCTACCAACCTGCCCACTCCCTCCGTTCAGCAGGCTCCGGCCTGCTCCAAGTCTCCCGCCCGAACCCCCCTACCATCGGTGGCCGGGCTTTCAGCCTCTCTGCCCCCACACTCTGGAACTCATCCCACGGTCCCTTCGCCTCGCTTCCTCCCTTGCCTCCTTCAAGGCCGGTCTCAAGACCCTTCTCTTTGACCATGCCTTTGGTCTCCCTCGCAGCTCTCTGCTTTCCCTCACCCCTACCCCACCTCTCCCCCATACTTGGGCCCCGACATCTGACTGTTCAGTGCTTTGGGACGTCCTCCCGACGTGAAAGGCACTCTATAAATATAATTTTGTTGTTGTTGTATGAACATGGTAACCAAGTAAAGTGACAGATATCAGAAACTATGATTTAAAACTAGCCTGTGATATCTATAGAAAGGCCCAAAACATGAAATTGGGCCAAATTGTAACTAATCCCTAAAACCACAAGGAGAGTTCAAAGGATAAACAATGATTGAAGCATTTTGATTGCTCTCGAATCAACTTACTGAGTTATGTTATTCTGTAGGATAGTTGCAGTTTGCTGTGTGCTGCATAGTCTTGCATACAAAGGGACTTGATGTATAAATTAATCCAAAGCATATGTTTGTTGTGGATATGAAACAACAGGATATGCAACAGTTGCACATAATAATAATAATAATCTTGCATTTGATATAGCGCTTTTCACATCTTCTAGACGTCTCAAAGAGCTTCACAAAATATACTATAAAGTGAATTGACTGTATATTTGTGGGCGAAATGCAGCAGCCAATTGTGCACAGCAGTGTCCCACAAACAGTCGTGCATTGAAAATGACCAGTTTTTTTTTTGAGGGATTATTATCAGGTGTGTGGAGTAAGAAAACTTGCCCAAGGTTTCACCCTGCCGGGAATCAAACCCAGGTCTCTCGCTTGCAAGGCGAGTGCTCTAACCACTGAGCTATAGGACTCCACATAATAGGAATGCACAACCAATCAAGCTATTTTCATTAATTCTATTAGTTTTGGGGACTTGTCCTTTCCGTGGTGTAGTGTTACTGTCCTATTACATTGTACCCTAACTTACATGGTATAATTACAGCACATGCAGACAATTAGGTAAACATTCCCATCTTCACTTATAGCCACTCTGAGCCATACATAATGACTCTTGTCATCACATCAACCTACAAGAAATCTGCTCCAACACAACTGGAAGTAGACTATGGGTTGAAGTGATGGATGCTCAATCACTCACATGAGTTGCTATTTATGACTCGGTGTTGTTACTAGCAAATCTTGGCAATGAATTGTTCAACATCATTATCTCTGAGGGCTGTGGTACTGGCAAAGCATGTTATGTCACTCATGACTAAACAGTGTGAGGCAGTAATAAACAAGTCAAACAAGAAGCTAGCAACAATTATACGCATCCTCTAAAAAGTCATATTCAAACCGTACAAATGTCCTGGACTACTGCATATTGTTCTGGATGCTGTGATATAAAGGAATGTCCAGGCACTAGAATCAATGAAGAGAAGACCGACAAGGCTGATTCCCAGTGTTTGAGGAATGAGTATGAAAAACAACCAGATAAGCTAGGGCTCATCAGTTTCAAGAAGTTATGGCTCAGAGGTGATCTTATCCAAGCTACTGAAAGGAAAAGAAAAAATAAATCAAGAAGAATATTTTCAAATTTGCTAAAGCAGCAGGAAAGCAGAGCACATGTTTAAGCACATTTTAAGAGAGATGCCATGAAACAGAGAGTAATCAATAGCTGCACATGATTAGAAGCTAAGCCGATGGAGTCATTAAAAAATAGTTTGAGTTTGAGGCTATTATATTATATTATATTATATTATATTATATTATATTATATTATATTATATTATATTATATTATATTATGGGAAGCTGGCAAAATTTGCATTCTGTGAGGTGAGATCAAATGGGCCAAGAGGACTTTATTATTCAAATCTCTCTTGTGATCTTTATCTGTTTGGTCATTGATATACTCTGAGCTCTATCTGAAGATGTAGAAAGTTATCAGCCATGGCAGCAGAGATAGGACAAATCACCAGCAGCTATCCCTCCAAGACACCATCCCTTTCAAATTAACTGGAAATCAAGATAAAAACAGCAGAGATACCAAATAGTTGCTCACCAATTGTGCATTGCACATTACGTAAATTGAACTCCTTATGATTATAATGTACCAAGACATTGCTGAAGAGAACCCTAAGGGCCACAGAGCACCAATCAATCACTCATTGAACATGCAGAAACGCAGCGATATTGAAGGAATCCTGCTGCCACAATAGTTGAGCTGGCCTAATCCGGCTAAAATATACTTATTGTGCAGCTCCGGCAAAGAGAACATCACTGGTGGAATGACACACCAATGGGAACTATTGTCACTGAACCTCAAAATGTTCCCATTGAGATTCCAATATTTATCAGCCTACCTTTCATTTCTGAGTTAGCTGGTTGTGGGTTCAAGCCTCAAGAGACCTGGGTTTGATCCCCAGCTGGGCGAAACCTTGGACAAGTTTCCTTACTCCACATGCCTGATAATAATCCCTCAAGAAAATGATAAAATAATAGTTTGGTCACTAAATCCACGACTGTTTATGGGACACTACTGTGCACAATTGGCTGCCGTGTTTCACCCACAAATATAGTCAATTCACTTTATAGTATATTCTGTGAAGCGCTTTGAGACGCCTAGAAGACGTGAATAGCGCTACATCAAATGCAGGAATTATTATTATTAAGTAACAACTCGGAACTCATACAGTTTAAGCAAACATTCCAGTGCAGTGCTGGGAGTCTGCTGCACTGTTGGAGGTACTATCTTTCAGACGAGGCGTTAAACCAAGGTCCCATTAGCTGGTTTAGGTAGATAGTCAAGATTCCATGGCAGAATGTGAAAAGAGAAGGGAATTTCTCATGGTGTCCTGGCCACCAATCCCCAAATAAAATTGGTCATTCACTTCATGGCTGTTGTGGGATTTTGATGTGCACAAATTGGCTGCTGCATTTGTCCACAAAAATACATAGGAGCTACACTTTACAGTAAATCCTGTAAGCACGTTAAGATGTTATCCCGATGTGAAAGGAGCTATATCAAATGTAAGGAATGTTATTGTTCCTCAAAACTATAAAAGTACAAGGCCATTTTGATCTTCATAGTCAGAGGTGATGCTGTGTAGATGCAACACTTTCATAGTCTCGGTCTGTACTGGTTCTGGTGATTCTATCACTGCCTTCCTTGACAACGTCAGATGCCTCACTCAGATTTGGATTTTAAAAATGACTAATAAAAAGGGAGATTAGAAGAAATAATTTTATACAAAGTTATTGAAATTGCTATTTGTGTCTCTAAACATATGTCCTTTTGGTGTACTCTTCGTGGAACCTAAAGTATTTTGCTTGGTTTAATTTTTTCAATCCCAGTTTATACGCCCCTATAAGGTCCCCTTTAAGATGCTTATTGATGAAGTTGTCTAATCGTTGCTCATATCTCATTCCCCTATCACTGGGTATCATTCTTGTTATTTTCCTCTACACTGGATCTAGGGCCTCATGTTGTAGAGACCAGAACCTCAGTTTTGATACAGTAATGAACGAGTAAACTAACAACCCTCGATCTTTTTAAGATTCCCCCTCGACAAGTTTTTTCCCATCCATGGCAAGTAATCGTGGCCATACAATCTTCAGTAGAATCATCAAATACCATCTCTCAATCAGGAATAGTTACAAGCTCATTACAAACTGTGTTACTGTTAACAAACCTACCTGAGTATTGCTGATGTAGGCCAGGAACCTGGCAGCCTCCTCCTCTAAGGAATGTGTTGGACCAGCCCAGGACTGCAGGTCAATGTGCCATCGAACAAACTACAACAGACAAACAAAGCAGAGTTAGCGCATGACTGACCACATCACTATAGTTTGTTACAGCAATACATAGTAGATAATTGTCTTCAATTTAATCTCATGGCTGTGAGCTGCCAAATTTAATTTTACCAGATACAAGAAGCTCCCATGGTGAACTAGTCTTATGCAAAACATTGGTATTAGAAGAACCTGGTAATGTACAGGGAGAAGAGTGAAACAAAGGTTTTAATACATTACAGTAATTTTAAAACTAACATATTATAGAGCTTGTAAAACAGAACAGGCATTCTCACTGGGGAAGCAATCTGTTTTAAAGGCTCTTTAACTATTGTTGTCCTTTTAATGGAATATGTTTTTCACTGGCAATGAACACTGTCCAATTTCTTGCTCAGCTTTCCTGGGTGAGGGAGGGGAACATTTGCCAGGTTTCCCACCACTGATCCCATTCAGTGCCTCATGTTGCAATTGTATGAACAAGGACAAGACTGAGTGTGGTGTTGTGATGCCCTCATAGAAAAGTGTACCTACACTCATTGTAAAGAGGGTGACCTGCATCCGTGGAATTATACCCCGGCACGGAGTCAACACTTCAGGAAAAGTAGTGCAAAAAATTCCCAAGAAAAGTGCAGGGATTGTCATGAAATGTTAGCCTCCTGGTACAAATCACCATTTGTTGCTATTCAGTACATGTAGTATTCCCTGCAGGAGTTCATCTTCTGCCCTTCAGGATAGCTGCTGACAAGGTCACGGCTCAGCATTCCCTCGGCTCCTGTCAGCTCGCCAACTTCCGCTCCATTGGAAGCAATAATTAAACCAAGCAATGATGGATGTTTAAAGAGTTGTGAAGGGCAGTGGTAACTGGGGGGTTTCTACAGTCCTTTCAACAGCTGTAAATGTAACCGACGTTTGCAAAAGAGTGTTCACTCAAATCATTCCTGCTTATGGAAACTGTAAAATGTTAAAATCTCTGTTTGGGAAATATTGGGTTTGTTTCTCTAGTATATGGTTTGAATAGCTGAATCAATGCAAGATGCTTGTCCTCAATTTCAAACCCCTCCATGGTCACGCCATACCTGATCTCTATAACCATCTGCATTTCTACTGTCCCGGTCACTCCCTCCCCTCAGAAAACACTGGCATGTTTGATGCTCTTCACCCAATCCGCCACACCATGAGTGGTGAACTTTCTGCCCTCACTCTCTTAACTCCATCTCAGAGTCCCTCCACCTTGCCCCCTTCCTCTGCACCTTCAAACCCCATCTTTGACTGTGCTTTCGGCCAACCCGATTCAGAGTCAAGCACAGCATCAAACCCTTTGAGATGCTACTCTGCATGAGGGGAGCTATATAAATGCAAAGTTGTTGTTGTTTTAAGTGAATGGTCACTTAGCCCTCCACCTCATTTCTCCCCCCCTTGACCCCAATACTACAGTGACCTACTCCAGTAGTCTTGCTTGGGGTTTCTCTGAGTAAATATACAGCAAAGGGCAAGCAAGTACTTATCATGTTACCTTTTAACAAAATATTCTTTAGAGGTTTACCTCACTATTTACCGCACAGTCCATGTTGCTTTCTTCCACATTAAATATAAGGGAGTCTAGTGATAATTTATTTTTATCAAGGTGGTGATGATAACTGTTTGTTTATCACAGTCTCTCTTATCCTCAGACCTTTTCACCCATCGATTTTAATATCCAGATGCAAACTCAGCTGCATTTGTACCCAGCTTTGTGAGTTTCTTTACCCAGCGTGTGAGTGTCTTTACTGTTCACATTTATATGGATAAAAGTGCAGACTGAGCTTCATCTACTTCTCTATTTGAATGCGCTGATTGGGTACAAATGCTACTTTGTACTTATCATGTGTGCAATAAGCTTGTAGCTCAGTGGTTGTGGAGTCCTGTAGCTCAGTGGTTAGAGCACTCGCTTTGCAAGTGAGAGACCGGAGTTCAATTCCAGGCAGGTCAGGGCGAAACCTTGGCCAAGTTTCCTTACTCCACACAGAGCCTAATAATAATCCCTCCAAAACCAAAACCAATAATAAAATTGGTCATTTTCAATCCACGACTGTTTGTGGGACATTGCTGTGCGCAATTGGCTGCCGCATTCGCCCACAAATATACAGTCAATGCACTTTACAGTATGTTCTTTGAAGCGCTTTGGGACGTTCTCCCGACGTGAAAAGCGCTATATCAAATGCAAGGATTATTATTATTATTATTGTCCACAGTGCATGGTGTGGAGGGGATGGGGGGGGGGGGGGAATAATAAAGGAGCCTAAGTCTTTGCGTATTGCTAAATAAGACAGATCATCAATCATCAAATCCAGTGATTTCAAACAAATCTCCCTCACACTCCTCCACTTCTAAGTGCAAACAGCAATCGTAGCATACAGGCTTATACATGTAATAAGCTCAGATCCACTCCATGTACAATTTTTCACATTTATTTCTATGGAGGTGAGGTCAATGTAAGAGAGAGTTTACTGGCATGACTCTGTGGATGGAGTGTGCTCGAGTGATTATACTTTTTTGTCCCTTAATGTCTATTCTGTAAACACCAATTTTCTAACAAAACAGGCTTTGATTTATTATATTTACTGATGTGCTTGTTCATCTTAAAAGTTATTTATCTGAAAAGTTAATCACTGTTTTTAGGCCAATGTTATGAAAGAAAATGAGAGCAAGTTCCTGTGGTCCAAAACCTCAGCTTGTTTTTCTGAGGAATGCGCTTGTGTTGTGATAAATGGTGCAGATAATCACTTACGTAGAGCAGGGCAAAAGTGATCCAGTTCTTAACTCCAGTAACTTCAGTAAAAGGTCAGACCACCCATGGCACAATAGCAGAGAATCAACCAACTAGCTCCATACTGGCCACCCGGTACATCATGAGAACAAAACTGCCATTTGTATAGCTCTGGTCATCTGTCTCTTCCCTCCACATTAAAGGAGCTGGTCCTGGATAGCCGTACTGTAATTCATTATTTTACCTGCCTGACATTTCCAGTCACAGAAACTACACCTACAAAATATATAGTCACTACAGTAAATCCCTACAGTATATCCTGTGAAGCGCTTAGAGACATCTCAAAACTGTGATAAGGCGCTATAACAAATGCAAGGATTATTATAAAATAGACTGCAGTGAAGCACAGAAAATTCAGCAATTGTACATGAAAACAATCTGGGTAACTAAGGATACAAACATGTGTACACAAGTCCAATTTACCACTAATGTCCCCTCTGTTTTCACTAAAATAATATCCTTTCCAAGTCATTCAGATGTAGTGCTAAAACTACCAACTGACACACTCTAATAATGTAAAGAATCTGAACCAAGGGCTTTCAGTTCATTGTATAAAAATCAGATATGAAGGCTTGAGAGACATATAGAAGGCAACATGAGATTTGGTTCCATTTAATATGATGCAATTTTCTAATAATCAAGTGTTAGATTTTATTATGGAACATATGTGGCCCAAAACAGCATGTGATATGTTTATTAGCTCACATATGGCATTTATTCATAAATATAAATACTAATTTACTACAAGCTCACTTCACTATTGCCAAGTATCAACAGTTACCATGGCATCTTCCCCTTTCACAGAAAGTGCCATTAATAATATTTCCAAGTCATGTTTCCTTAGTGCCAACTTCTATATACGTGAAATTTCAGGACGAGCCACTTTTTACACTCATCTGTAAAAGTCTACGCATTTATCAAAATATACCAACTTTCTGTTGACAGGATTTGTGAGAGATGGCAAATAAATAGAAAGATTTGTTTCAGTGTGTTGGTGATCTGTGTTGAACGATTCACTACTAACATCAATCAGCTAAAAGTGACCCTTCAGATACCTTAACAAGCATCCTCCGAACACGACGGACATTTCTATTCTGTTGTAGCTGCTGCTTTACTTTTGGAAGTATGGAGCACAGTATGAACCTGTTATCCACTGCCTGCCCAAATCTGTTACACTCAAATGCTTATTTTGCACCCATCATTCATATTTTCCGAATTCTTTTCGCAGGAAAAAACATCAACAAAGAACATTTTCATCTTCATTTCAGTTTTGTGTTAATTTCTTGTCAACATCATGAGTTTTTCCTTTTGCTTTTCAGCATTATTTTCATGTCAATGGGGGTTTAAAAAAATGCTCGCCAAAAAACGTTGCAGAAAAAGTCCCTCAGATTGGCTTGGAGTCGCAGTCTTGTGGGTTAGTGTGACATGCATGGAGTCCCTGCCAAAGATGCCTTTTATTTCCCAAGACACTTCTTCCAGTCCAAGGCACTATTCAAGGTGCCACTTTCCACAACATGCATTAATCCCTAATATTAACTTGGAAGGAGGTCGAGCTAAATAAGTGTATGGTATAAATACTGTAGCACGGACCCTCTGAGCCAGGCAGATATGGACATACATGGTGACTATAACATAGGTCTAATCTTGGGGTGGTCTAATCTTGGGGTGGTCTAATCTTGGGGTGGTCTAATCTTGGGGTGGGGGAACCCAGGCCCTGGGCCAGACCAGAGTCTCCATGCTCCTCAGCTCAAGCCCAGCACAAGGACAGAGAGATGGGACCATCGTCACCTCCTTAAGAAGGCACAGGCTCCACCTCTCAAGCTTCCCTCGTCCGAGGTCCCAGTGCCCACTAAAGTACTTTACAAATTAAATAAAGTAACTCATTGTTCACATTCTCATGGACACTAGCAGCGCAAGCTCATCAGCGTGAACTAAAGTCAGCTGTTGAGATTGTTGGATCCAGAGGCATTAAAGAACAAACTAAACTGGGTTTCTTTAGTTGATGAAAATGAACATCCTTTAGTTATCAAGTTATATAAAGACCTTTAAGTCCTTACAGAATGTCATGTTGATTAAAGTAAAGTTTTCCAAAAGAACTAATATAGGTCATATTGTGATGGGGGTGGTGGGGGTAAGCAATTGTAAATCCCCTTGCAGCAGTAAATTCTATTTTTGGATGTCCTCTCGACGTGAAAGCTGATATAGAAATATAATTTTTTATTGCACTGTGAAGTTTTATACAACAGTAAATACTAAATTAAGGATGACAAATTATACAGGGAGAAATCAACAGGGTACGATATTTTGTTACAGTAAATTAATTTCACTTGTGTGCGTGTGAGTGCGAGGCATTGTAGCTCAGTAGTTAGAGCACGCGCCTTACAAGCGAGAGACCTGGGTTCAATTCCAGGCAGGGTGAAACCTTGAGCAAGTTTCTTTACTCCACACGCCTAATAATAATCCCTCAAAAAAAACATTGATTATTTCAATGCACAACTGTTTGTGGGATACTGTTGTGCGCGATTGGCTATCGCGTTTCGCCCACATATATACTGTCGATTCATTTTACAGTATGTTCTGTGAAGCGCTTTGGGACGTCTAGAAGAAGTGAAAAGTGCTATATCAAATGCAAGGATTATTATTATTATTATTATGTTAAAATATCCCCAGCTACAACACCACAGTATACTGCACACAAAGCTACTGCTCATTGCAGGGACAACACTTGTCAAGTTAGATTTCTTAAATCCTCATTCGGACTTATATGTTGATCATTGGAGCCTGATTGATTCCAGAGCTCAGGCACATTCCTAGACTTCTGCCTGCTGGGAAACTGTAACATAACTTACAAAGATCTGTGATCAGTTGTCAACCCACTTTGCTAATATCAATGCAGCAATACTCGAGGATTTACCTTAATGCAGCCACATATTTAAAAAAAACTGTTGTTTTCACTTATAATAATGATCAATTAAATGGTTTCCTACTGTTTATTTTTCCATTCAGTGCAATTATTCTCCCTTTTCTAAGTAAGCTAATGCACTCTCAGATTCCCCATCCCCCATTGCTTTGCTTTCTGGTCCCAGTGCTGTTCAGTCAGTACAACCAGGCCAGACATAAATTCCCCCTTTACATTCTTCTAAATCTGATAGATAATAATTATAATACCAGAAAGGCAACAGCTGTTGTAATATGAGAGTTCGGGGAAATGCTTTTCAAAGCTGACTCACAAAGTCATTTTTACTGCCAAAATATCGAATGTCCCAATGAAATTAAGCTGCCTTCCTTTTATTACATTTTGGGGCAGATATTTGAATGTCCAGTTGCTGTACTGCGAGGGGGTGATATGGACTAGTAATGTAGATCCCACATGACAAGACAATGGCTAGCTGTTGCAGTGATTTTCTATCTTAATGTGGCCAAACAGAAAATTCCCTCATGGACATATATACAACATATAACACGACTGCTCTGTTGAACTAATCTGTCTGAAGTCTGCCTGGCAATTTGGCTGAGTTTTTACAGTGATTCCTTTTAAATCTCTCTTGCCCTGCATTGCCTTCACTATTCACAGCAAGTCACAGTGCAGCTGTGAGATCCTAGGACACAGAACAGATGACAGCAGCTCCCACAGCAGAAAGGAAACAAACACATCTGTTTGCACCAGTGTACTATGCATTGGCTTTATACAGATAATAATGCATTTGATTTGATCCCAAACATCCATGTTTGTCATCCAAACATTTCAAAGAGTTTCCCAGGATTAAACTCTAAAGTATTTGTGTATTTGTAGGCAAACACACTTGGCAATTTGTGCACAACAAGTGAATGATCAATTTTGAGGGAGTTTGTGACCTCTTCTTGCTTAAAGGAAAATATTGGCGGGAAATTTAAATGTAAAATAATAAAACATTTTAAAAGCCTTGTATCCGGTTTCTTGTTCTATGGCGAGTTGGCTCCTGGGTTATGTGAGTTTATTCCCTGTCAATGTGTTAACCTCACTGAACAATATTCACTTTTCTACCTGAACCACTTGGATATCATAAAGTGGAGTCCTGTAGAGTAGTGGTTAACGCCTCGGCTCGCAAGCGAGTGGACCCAGGTTCAATTCCCCAGCAGGGCAAAAGCTTAGGCAAGTTTCCTTACTGCACACACCTCGGTTTACCCAGTAGTAAGTAGGTATCTGGTTGTTAGTCGATTGGCGGATTGCTTTCCATGGGTAATAATAATAAAATAATAAATAATAAAATATAATAATTAATAAAAAAATAATGTGGTTCCTCAATCCATGACTGTTTGTGGGACACAGCTGTGTACAATTGTCTGCCACATTTCCCCCACAAAATACACAATCAATTCCCTCTATAGTATATTCTGTGAGGCGCTTTGAGAAGTCCCAACACTGTGATAAGGCGCAATATCAAATGCAAGAATTATTATAAATAATAATAAAGATGATGGAGTAGCCATGATTATGATTTTCCTGAAAATCCAAAGTTGGCTTTAAATATGCAGAAGGGTGTGATAGTCCCAAGGGACCAGTGATATAATTTATACATCTTTTGCTGCAGAAGTGGCGTATCAGTCATTGCTTCTGGATCTGAGACTTTTCTGGTATTAATGTACTACATGTGGCTCCTTGGCTTTCACAGCCTTTACCAGACAGTATCCCATTTTTCTCAGTGTAACTTAAGACCACCTAATAAGCTGAACTATGTAACAAAACACAAATGTTCAGTCTCTTAAACAAGAAACAAAAAAGCCTGTTTGTGCTCTTTAAAACTCAAGCCTAAAAATACCAAAATGTTCTCGAGTCATCAAATAGTTATCTCAGTTGATTGTAGCTCCTGCATTCTCTAAATTTAATGATTCGTTATTTTGGAAGGTAGGGAAATTTAGTCACAGCATTTTCTTTACCATTCTCGTCTGCGGTCTCTGCTTGCTGTATGGGGCCTCTGTCAAATCAGTTTAGACAGTATCGACCCTATCCCTGTTGACTTTGGTGAACAGCACATAACCTCCATTAATAACAATGAACTCATAATCTCAGCAAGTCTATACAGCTGGTTGGTGGGGAATATAGATAAAATTACACCAGCGAAGGGTAGAGTGCTCTTTTGAGTTTGGTGCTAAGGTACAATATTAGGACACACTAGAGGAAGTTGTATTCTGCAACTAATGGTGCTCACCTGTCCTGGATTTGTTTGATGCTGAGACGGGTGACAATATTGGGAAAATTCTATTCATCAGCAAAGACACCTCTCACAAATGAGTTGCCAAAAAGAAACATCTAACTGATAACCCTATAAAGATAAGAAGCTATTGAATCAGTCAAGAACATCTATTCTACCACTCATTGGTGTACATATTGCCAACCCGTATCAGGTTGCTACAAGCCCTTGTATTGTGAAACAACAAAAATTACATTTGTAAAGCACCTTTCATGTCGGGAGGATGTCCCAAGGTGCTGGTGGTACTACAACAACAACTTGCATATATATTGCACCCTTTTTCACATAAGATAACGTCTCAGAACTTGTCTCAGTACCACACAGCAAACACTAACAATTGAAACTAATTGGTTAGAGTTATATACAGGATTTATCTGACTTTGAACTTTCCAACAAATTATAACTCTCTGCAAATAAAGAAGCAAATGGTGGAACCATCGTGTCAGGCAACTCAGATTTTCTGAAAGAACAAAGTTATAAAAGGACAATAATGTCCCACGAATGTTAAACTCCGCATTCTATTATAGTTAAGTTTCTGATAAGCATTCTTCTGGGAGAACTGTTCCTCCCTAACTTTAAATCCCTAAGGAGAGTAGATGTAAAGCAGGCACCCAGTACATATTTGTTGAGAGACACAATCCCACTCTCTCTTTCTCTTCTTTATCCTCACTAGCACTTCCTAACATTCCTGCTCCCTCCTCCCTGGAGCCGGCATTATATCAGAGTTGCAAGGCTGTGATCTCTGGCTCACATAAAGCAGCAAGCGTGAGGAGAGGTAAACCATAAACGACTTACAACTTACTGTTTCCACTGACGTAAAAAACGACGATAATAAAGAGTTCTAAGATGTTATCCTATGTGAAGCATGCAATATAAATGCAAGTTGTTGTTGTAGTACCACACAGCATTTATTTGGAATTCAGTAAGAGTAGAATTGAAAAAAAGATTAGAAGTTGATTGATATTCCAGGTGAGGGCACCAAGTGGAGAGTTTTCCCCAATGGGATGGGATATTCTGCAGCCTGACCTCCTCCCCAGTCTCCATGTACACTAACTCTTGTCACCAGCTGGTGAAAGGCATGAAACGAACAGAAATAGCCAACACTATCATGCTGAACTGAAATTAACAAACCACTGAACTCCACAGGTCTCTGTTAATTATGCTGCACTACCAGTCACGGCCTAAGCATTGCAAACTGCACTGAGGGTTTGGTAATTATTCCATTGACTTCAGTGAGAATGAAGAGCACCTGCATGGATGAAAAGTTGCAACAACAACAACTTGCATTTATATGGCATCATTCACATAGTACTGAGAATTTAAAAAAATAGACAGAATGTAAAGGGAGAACTTTCGAAATATAAAGGAGACTAAACTTATAACAACAACAAATTGCATTTATATAGCGACTTTCACACTGGGAAGCTGTCCAGGGCGCTATATATTCTATAATATTTTGGACAATTCTTACAATTCAGGAGTTTCCTTTTTACCATCGTTTCTAGTTTAAGATCAGAATGAAAAAAAACTACTTGGTCCATCCAGAGACCACACATCACCCACTCCCAATGGCTGACACCCTTCAATTCAGTGATCAGCATCAGATTTGTAATAAGTACTCCTTGTTCTCCTAATTCCAGGGAAACTATGTAAAACACTAGAATATCACCTATCCGCTAACTACTATTTAACCTTGGGCTACTGCTCCCTTCAACAGACACCCCCACCCCCAGCTACATATAGAGCTTTGATGATCTAAATACGTATCTTGCCCACAACCTCAGAATGTGCCAGAGTTTTTCCCAGATGGTTCTTATTATGCTGATAAGACTCAAAATAAAGCTGACATATCCTGGTGCAGTGAAACAGTTATACAAGTAACTTCATAGATACAGTGAAGGAGTTTGATTTAACCACAGGAATTGCCAATAGACTCCAGCATCTGCTATAAATCATCCCTCTAGTTTGCTTCACTTGTAGATTTACAAAGCACACACAAGTTTCTTCCTCTGTAAAACTGAGTGCGTATGTTAATTGTCAATGAAACGTATTCCCATTTTCAGATGGTTTTAATTGCACCCCTGACAAAGTTTATAATGCTGTAAATAGCCCCATCACATGATATGGTTATTTTTTAAAAAATGGCCACTCAATCCATGACTGTTTGTGGGACACTGCTGAGCACAATTGGCTGTCGTGATTCGCCCACAACATATATAGTCAATTCACTTTACAGTATATTCTGTGAAGCGTTTTGGGACGTTTTGAAGACATGATAAGGTGCTTTATGAAATGCAAGGATTATTACTATATTATTATTATTATATGAAAAAACCCCTGTCAAGTGCTAAAACATCAACAACAGGGCTTCCAGTTCACATGCAATTCATGGGTAAAATCTCCCACAAACATATGCGCCCTCCAGGTGACAGCAGACCATACAATGCATCCCAGTGTTTGTTCGGAAATTCATCTGTCACCAGGGAACTGTGAGTGAGTTGGAAGATCTAGAACATGAGAAATCAGAAACTCTAAATAACAAGGTCTACAGGCAGAAGTCCAATTTGCAGTGATTTGTGAAAGAAATTGCAAATATCAATCTTGCACAAACCCAGAGACATCACAGGGTGACTTTGAAACTCCACTCAGTCACCAATCTCAGTCGATCTCCTGCAAGATGCCCTCTTTAGCCATGATCTGACCAGAGAGGTTGGAAATGGGATTGGTAACCGAGCAAAGTGGGTCGACATAAGATACATCCAAATACACCAGTGCTTGATATTTTTTAATCCCTTCAAATTAGACCTCGTAATAAAATAGTAAACATTTCTGGGCTGCCCACATCTGTAACATATTTTTTAACAATGCTGTGATGACTATGATGCAGAATATATGGTTACCTCCTCCACCCCTAACCTGACTGGCTGTGCAGAATTCTGCACTTACAGTCTTCTTCTGTAGCCTACAGCTCTTGCACTTGAACTCAGCTGAATAGAACCCAGTGGTTTTGATTCCCAGCAGGGAGCAATGTTGGGCAAGTTTCCTTGCTACACACGTATCTGTTTACCTTGCAGTATGTAGGAACCTGGTTGTTAATCAATTGGTGGATTCTGGGGATAATAACCCCCCCAAAAAAACCTTGATACTGGGATGCTGAGTCCCGGGATGATCTTTCTTTTAAACTCAATAGTAGTCCTCTAACTCTGGGGGAGCATCACAGAATGCTAGTAACCGGCTTGTTGAAGTTAATGGGACAAATTCTGTGAGTCTAAGGCTATCACATGAAGGTTCAATGAGAATCTGACCCTAGTAGGTGTGAACCCAAGTCTCAATTTATTCCCACTTCTGTGGTTGTTAAACTTTACATTGTTATCTTATTTGGACAGACTTGCTAATTACTCCTAGGTTTCAGTCAATGGCAATACTATGGGGCTTAATGACACTCTTTACTGCTCCAGAGTACTGTTATCTTTTATCTTTTTGCACAATCTCATTCACAATAAAACTTGTGTTAAGATTTTTAAAATTTTATCTAACCTTTAATTCTGCGCACTAGTATAGGTTTGTCCATTTGCCTCACATTTCATTACTCAAACATTTCCTTATACTATCCAAAGGCATATTCTGGGTGCTGTTCCTCAGTCCACTGGGTCAATCTGATGCAGTTTGCCCTGTCGATTCCCTCTTTCAGAGGGCAGCAATCTCACGCTTCAAACCTAGTGTGCCTCCTACTCTGCCACATGACCTCTTTTATACAACAGGATTACAATGCCAACACAAGTATTGGAGGCAGGTGATCCTCTGTCCTTGACCATGTCCAGGCTGGACCCAGCACAATTTTTTTTGGTCAGCCGGATGTCTAAGTGGGGCACTTGGCAATTCAACCATAGTTTTGGGGTTTCTTCAGTTCTTCTGATTTCCAGTTCTCATTCCTCTCCCAGCCTGGAAAAAGTATTTCTTTATAGAGGGAAATTATCCTAATTATCCTAAAGGCCTTCATGGTAACGTATTCCACATGTCTTATTAGCCTTTATGTAAAATGTCCTTCTCTTATAACTCATAGCTGCAACTGAACACTAAATTGTAGTATCTCCTACCAGAAAATTAGAACAAATAAATGCAACCTTCCAAGATCACAGACTTTTCCTGCAAACAAGATAATCTCTTCCTGAGTTCTCTTCATGTTTTTGTGCATGGTCTTCTTGATACTGACAAGAGGACAAACGCCAAAACAAAAACACAAAACAATGAAACTTGAGCCATTTTATTAACTGGTAACAAAATATAACAGTTACTTCTGGTCGAGAGCGATGCACATTACTGTAGAGTAATCCCATTATAATACGGATATCTGGGTCCAATCCCTCAGACCCCATGTTATAAGTGAATCTTGTTAAACTGGCTGACTTCTGACTCCACAGGTTGCCGCTGATGCCACTTCGTGCACATTGCATGTGTGTAAGTTATGCGAAGGAAGCGCCACTCGTGTCACTTCTTGGCATTGGTACAGTATACAGGAAATAATATCAGCAACGTTTCCTGGGCATAGCGTTCATCCACACAGGAAATGATGTTCATGGCAACCTGACAATCTGGAAATCAAACATTTTCTACATCTCCACAGAGGGGCTCATACCCTGAACCGTATACTCTGTAATGCCTCAGTTTAGAAATAACTAGACCTGATAAGTTACCTGATAAATGGACACTAATGTATACATTTTCTTTCCCTTTTCATTTCACAAGATCACAAAGTGGATTAGGATGAAGATGGTTCTTTGGCCTATTTAATCTTATGCTTCCAGAATTCCCACGACCTTTTCCCATCAAACTGTTTTTAAAATGAGTCCAGTCTCCTAGCTTTAACTACCCTTTTCCTGGCAACTCGGGCAGTCATTAATTACCTGCTGAGTACTTCCTGGAGTCTGACCTGAAACTACCCCTTGCAACCCTCTACCTGCCTCCTCTTGTTCTACTGTCTTAATCCATCTGAAAGTAATCCATCCAGTCAACCTCCTTCTTTTGCTTTGCAACATGTGTAAACAAGTACTGCGAGTACAAGTACTCGCATTATTATGGAATTCAGCAAATGGAAAAGGAATCATATATACATTCAGTTCATACCCAGTCATTCTTCCATTTAAGGGCATTATTGCTTTGAATGTATCTCAGGGAATGATTCATTTGCAGAAGACTGACATGTTGCAACTTAATTAAATTTTGCACCCTGACTTAGTGCAATTAAACTATGTACAGAAATGGAAGTAAACTCCATCTACTCCTCATTTAACACTCCATACACTTTCTTGTTTCATGTTGAAATGTGAGTCTTGGCACACAAATCAGTATTGGTTGTACCGATGGTGCCAGCCATTGAAACACTGACAATGTAAGTCCACTTCTTGCCCACTGTACAAAGGAGCCTTCAAAATGCATATCCCTGAATTC
This sequence comes from Callorhinchus milii, assembly GCF_018977255.1. Taxonomy (NCBI): domain Eukaryota; kingdom Metazoa; phylum Chordata; class Chondrichthyes; order Chimaeriformes; family Callorhinchidae; genus Callorhinchus; species Callorhinchus milii. Next base: position 52,263,843 of record NW_024704744.1, read on the forward strand.
AACCCCATGAAGGCTGGTTTCAGTCACTAATCATAGTGTTCCCATGCTGTTCTTTTCATGCCTCAATGCTTCAGGCAACAATCATAGTGAAGTGGCAATTCTCCTCACTGAAAACCTTTCAGCAAAACCTCTTCAGTGGTGAATGCCTAAAAGGCGATGCCCTCCACCTCAGACTGGGCGGAGGCAAGCTCTCCGACTCCCGCACACGCTCGAAAAAAAAGATATTGCAAACAGGATAAAACTTGTCAGGGAGCATTAAATCCTTGCATTTTGATATAGCGCTTTTCACGTCGGGAGGACGTCCCAAAACGCTTCACAGAACACACTGTAAAGTGAATTGACTGTATATTTGTGGGCGAACGCGGCAGCCAATTGCGCACAGCAATGTCCCACAAACAGTCGTGGATTGAAAATGACCAATTTTATTATTGGTTTTGGTTTTGGAGGGATTATTATTAGGCATGTGGAGTGGAGTAAGGAAACTTGCCCAAGGTTTCGCCCCTGCCTGGAATTGAACTCAGGTCTCTCACTTGCAAAGCGAGTGCTCTAACCACTGGACTCCACATAAGCCACACTTCAAGGAGTTTAGCAACATGGTGTTCTGTAAGCTGAGTCTAATCACAACCTCCCTGGAACGGCCACAATTACAGCTTAAAAGAATAACTGTTTGTGTGCAGTTAGGAACATAGTAACAAAGAAACAGGACTCAGTCATTTAGCCCCCCCGAGCCTGTTCCACCATCTTGTAAGATCATGGCTGATCAACTCTATTTACTGGCCTTTGCTCCGTATCTCTTTATACCATTATCTAACAAACATCTATCCATCTCAGTCTTAAAAATGTGAATGGATCCAGCATCCACAGGCTTTTGGGGGAGAGAGTTCCAGACTTCCACTACCCTCTGTGTGAAAAAGTGCTTCTTGATTTCACTCCTAAATGGCCGAGCTCTAATTCTAAGATTACTGCCCTTATTCTGGATTCACCCAACAGAGGAATATAATATCCCCGAGATTGTGGTGTGGTAGCATGACATGAAGAAGTAAGAACAAGGACACAGTGCCACAGAGTGCAGGTACATGGGGGGGTCAATCCCCACCCACAGTACCTGAGCTCAGTGGCAGTGCTGGGCACCAAGCAGAGGTTAGGTCTCTTCAGGGGAGGTGGGGGTCAGGAGACTGACCAGAGGTCGGAAGGGTTATCACAGAGTAACAGAATACAAGAGGGCAGGAGGGAGGGTGGGAAGAGCAAAGGTGAGAGGGTGGTGAGGATGCATGACTGTAAATACCGGGCAACATATGATAACAAGAATCATTCTACATCTTCCCAAAAATCTGAAATTGGCACTGGAATCGATACAGCAACTAGTATTGGACCACATGAAACACCCTGGGCTTTCAACCTCAGCAACACCTCAGCAAAGAATGTAACTTTATTAGGGAATAAGAGACTGTTTAGTGCTTTTGAAAAACAGTAAAGAATCCAAGTACTAAACAGAGATATTTTTCACGACCGGTGACTTTGACTACCATTACAGCAGGTGACAGCTTTAAAGTCCAGTGACTTGCCCAGCAAGTAAGTAGTATCGGATTCATTCTCAAAAGTGAATACTGTGCAAACTTCTCAGCTCAAAAATAAAACTGGAGCAAGAGTTAGCTCTCGGAGTAACTGGAAATGATTTTTTTTTAAAAAAAGGTCAGAACTCATGGAAGAAAAAAGACTAAGGTCCAGCTAGCCGATTTGTACCATCCTGGTAGTCCCATGCTACAATAATAATGGAGATGTTGATAGCAATTAATTCTGTATGGATTAGTCTACCAGCAGAGTGGAAAACTCTGGGAAGCTTAGATCCTAATAGTAATCCCTCCAAAAAGCACAATAATAAATTGGTCATTTTCAATCTACGACTGTTTTTGGGACACCGCTGTGTGCAATTGGCTGCCGCGTTCGCCCACAAATATGCGGTCAATTCACTTTACAGTCTATTCTGTGAGATGCTTTGGGACGTCTCGAAGACGTGAAAAGCGCTACATCAAATGCAAGGATTAATATTATTATTATCCAAAGTGGCTTTTAGTGTGCCTCCAAACCAAGTACCTCAATCCAAAAGGTGTGTTGGGTTTGCTCACCTTGGGTTTGCTGTGTTGAGGGGGGATGTGGCAGCAGCCCTCCCCCTCCTGCTCCTCTTGTTGTTGTTGTTGTTGTTGTTGTGGGGTACGATCCCGTTTCAAACTCCTGACATAAGTCACTTGCTTCCTCCCGAAGTCTGCCTTTTTCCAGGACCCGGGCTCCCGAGCTTCCCCCCCGGCGGCTCTGGTGCCTGTGCGGGGCTCCGGCTCTGCCTTCCCGCTGCCCCTCACCAGCTGCCAGCGCCAGACTGCCCACATCTGCACCCACAGCACCAGCAGCACCAGCAGCACACACAGCGGCACCCAACCACAGCCACAGCCACAGCACGGCTTCAGCCGCTTCCACTGCATGGTGTGTGTGTGTGTGTGTGAGGCTGTGAGGCTGTCTCTGTGTGTGTGTGTGTCTGTCTGTCTGTGTGTGTGTGTCTGTCTGTGAGTCTGTGTGTCTGTCTGTGTGTGTGTGTCTGTGTCTGTCTGTGTGTGAGTATGTCTGTGTCTGTCTGTGTGTGTGTCTGTCTGTCTGTGAGTCTGTGTGTCTTTCTGTGTGTGTGTGTGTGAGTATGTCTGTGTGTGTGTGTGAGTATGTCTGTGTCTGTCTGTCTGTCTGTGTGTCTGTCTGTGTGTGTGAGTCTGTCTGTCTGTCTGTGTGTGTGTGTGTGAGTCTGTGTGTGAGTGTGTGTGTAAGACAGTTTGCAGCTGGTCAGTGATGAGGATTATTGCAGTATATAAACAGAGCCGATGTGCAGATCAGGGCAGCTGACACGTGTTGACCAGACAGTGTCTCTCCGGGGTCAGCCGAGCCGGTATAACAGACCTGTGTGTGAGTGTGGGGGGGAGTGAGTGACAGACACGCACACACACACACACACACACTCCTGATGACTGGCCCCTGTCCGCTTGATCCTCCTCCACAAGTCCCGTCCATTCCTCTCCCTCCTCCCACCCCCGGATCCTTCTCTCTGATCCGCCCCCAAGCCCGAACCTGCCCCCAGGCTGAGCTGTCATGTGGGTGTTGCAGAAGCCGGGCAGCCCTTCCGCACTGACAGCCTCGGTGCTGACACCCCTTTAACCTCTTTGAGCACTGGAAAAGTTGCATTTTCCTGGCAAGTCATTTTTTCTCTCAGAGTGTACAGTAATAGCACAGCATGAATATAACGATGCAATAATCCCGAGTCCCCAAGCCTTGCCTCTTGGCCAAACTGTTGATGCTGTCTTAAGGTTATTAATACTTTCCGCAATTAGATAAGCAAGATGTGTCACTTATTTCATTCCAATTAATATCTCTGGAATTTAGTCGTGTAGGTGGGATGCATTCTCAGTTTGGTTTGGATGGGTTTCCGCATGTTTCAGACCCCAGCTGATCCCCCCAAAAATACATACAATTATAGTGATATAGAGCCTTTCAAATTGGGACCGTGTCTCAAAGTGCTTTAAAAAAAAACTTTTAATAATGTTAAGCACTTAATAATACTTGCATTTTTTAGTGCCTTTCATGTTGGGAGGATGTCTCACAGTATTCATTGTAAAGTGTATTTTTGACTATTTTTGTAGGCAAATGCCAATTTGCAAATATATTATAAAATTAAATGTGTGAACAGACTCTGAATGAAAGCAGTGGATGATGCCGCCATTAACATGAATTGCTTGGGCATGGCATTGAAGGATACAGGGAGGCACCCTCATGAACAAAAATTCCATAGATCACAATGTTTTTTGTGTAAGTGGAAGAAGGTGTCAGTGGAAGGATAGGGTTTAAAAGTGGGAGTGAAAAGTATTTGTTTTATTGATTCCATTGGCTCACAATCACCCAGAGTTTAGGATCCTCATTCTCACCTTTAAATTCCTCCACCATCTCACCCCACTCTACCTCTGTGACCTCCTCAAACCCTACCAACCCAGCTGTTTCCATCGCTCAACAAGTACTGGCCTGCTTCACATCTCCTATTACTCGCCAAAACCAAAGAGTGGGCAGTTTGTCATCGATTCTGCCCCTGCTGTCTGAAATTCGTCCACCATTTTGCCCCATTCTATCTCTGTGACCTCCTCAAACCCTACCATCCCTCCCACACACACACACACACACACACGTGGAGTCCCTCCGACTCCCTCCCTCCCTGCTTTCAAGGCCCATCTCAAAACATATATCTTTGATCACGCTTTTGGTCATCCTTCTCCTCCCCACCAATTCAGCTTCCACCCCCATCTCAGGTGCACAGGCAGCCTTGGGGGATAACAACAACAACAACAAGATTCCATTTATAGAGCGCCTTTCACGTCGGGAGGACGTCCCAAGCAAGGGGGAAATGGGAAATGGAGGACGTCACGTCGGGAGATCAGGACCCGAGCAGGGGGGAAATGGTCAGGGTGAGGGGAGGGAAGGGAGGGTCGAAAGGGGAGCTGAAGGCACGGTCAAAGAGAAAGGTCTTGAGACCGGCCTTGAAGGAGGAAAAGGAGGAAGCGGCGAAGGCACTGGGGGATAGAGTTCCAGAGCCTCGGGGCTGAGAGGCTGAAGGTCCGGCCACCGATGGTAGGGCGGTTAGGGTGGGGGATGTGGAGCAGACCGGAGCCAGAGGAACGGAGGGTACGGGCAGGTAGGTAGGGGGATAGTAGGTCGGAGAGGTAGGAGGGAGCAAGGCCGTGAATGGCCTTGTAGGTGAGGATGAGGATCTTGAAATCGATCTTCTCATTATTATAAGTGCTTTGAGACAGGCCTCCCCTTCATGAAATGCACTATGTAAATTGCATTGTAAACTACATCGCAAACTGAGCCAGTTCCTCATAGTTGAAAAAGTTAGGATCTGAGCAGGTAATATGGTCTAATATGTAACGATTTCTAACATAGGTTCTTAATAAACACATAAACAGTGGCTTGCTGGAACTCCACTGTGGTATGATCTACTTTTGTCACAGAGTTCATGTAGGTGAGTGTGAGTGTGAATTCTCTACTTAAGTACCTTATAAAGGAATCCCATTAGAAATTGTTGTATATTTGACCTCAGTGTGGTACCGCATTAGAAAATTCATATCTGCTGCATTCCCCCATGGTTTTCAATGTCACTTATTTTTTAAATTTGAAATGAAAGAATCAATCTGGCTCCCATGGCTCAGTTAGTAACATCGCAATGTCTTCACTTAACACTGGGTTTACGGACAACAACTGTTTTGCCAAGCAACAAAGCCATTTAGTGCAGCCGTTATTAACTCCAGTTAAACAATACTTAAAATGACTCACAAGTTACATAAATCGGCATTTAAAAACAGCTGTTTTGTAATGTATAACATGCTGAGATGAAGGATCTTAATCAGTTCAAACCTATAAGCCAGTTGGCATAAAAGGGGGATGGGGTCACACATGTGGTTTAAATTTAGAAATTTCCAAAGAATCCAACAGGAATTACTTAGAGGCGCTTGAGGAAACAGTGCCCCCCTCTCCCCAGCCCCCCTCCCCACACACACACACACACAACACACATAACACACTCACGTTTACACTATTAATGTTTTCCCTGTTCGGTCAAATATCTGATTTATGGTTCATTGATCACAATATCTAGTTAATGGAATTGTGCCTTTTTGCTAAAGGAAACACCCAAAGTAAAGCTGCAATCCACTATCTGTGAAAGAGCTCAAACAGAGCATGGTTAAATAAGGATTCATAACTCGAGTTTTACACTTGTCTAATAATATTTTCCTTTCACAAGTAATTTAAAATAAGATGTAATTCTTTCTTTGCCTATAGTATAGTAAAGTGCAGCTTTGAAACCAGAAATTTCAGCTTTCAACAACCCACAGACTCTTGTTCAGAACAGAATCTGCACACTGATGTACTATAACCCAATGGCACGTGGATTATGGTGTGGCAGTCATTTGGAGTCTTCACCCACTCATCTGTGGCCTTTGGAAGACCTTCTGCTCCATGTTTTTAGAGGCTACCTACCAAATTGGACAGGACAGTAGCTTTGGGAATCTTCCAGATCACTGCACAATGGTCAAGAGTGACATATTGCATGTCTGGCCTCTATTCATGTCCTGCCTGGCTATAAATATTGCCAGAGCTGAGATTGTGTGTCAGTCTGCTTCAGTTAGTAGCGCTCTTGCCTCTGAGTCAGAAGGTTGTGGGCTCACGTTAGGACTTTGAAACCGCAAACTTGGCTGACACTCCAGCAGGGAGCACTGCACTGTCAGATGTGCCGTCCTTCAGATGAGATATTAAACCGAGGTCCCTCATGCCTGTTCAGGTGGCCATTAAAGATCCCAAGGCATTATTTGTAAAGAGGAAGGTGTTTCTCTCAGCGCCTGGCCAACAATCTAAAAATAAAATTGATCATTCACTTCATGACTGTACGTAAGTCATTCTGTGGCGCTGGAGCATTCTGGAGAGCAGCCCTATCTATGGTTCCTGACAAAAAGTTAGTAACAGTGCACTAACAAATACATGGCTTCTTTAAGAAAGCAGAGAGTACCACACTTTTCAAATGTAAATTTAGTTCTTCGAAAGTGTGATGATATGTGCCAGCACATCAGTCAAACTGTTTCTTTTAATAACACGTTCTACTTATACAAAGATTAAATGAAGTGAACAGAGAGCCCAGTTTTATAGATTTGCCATTTATTATACTGCGCATTCATGAAATCACAACAACAAGTCAATGTGACTTTCTGCCAGGTAATCTGGTAAACAAATTCGCATTCATTAGCATTTGGTTGACCTTTGCAGATAACCTAAGTATGTTTCAAAATACCAATAGATGTGAGGTCAGAACAGGACTGGCAGATAGCATAGTCAGCATTGTCATAGTCTGGGATAGTCAGTCTGTGAGGCTAATGTCTTTCTTAACATTTTTGTCAACAAATCTCTAAATCAACTGGTTTCAGCTTTGCTTGTTTTGGCTCCTGAAAATGTTGTTTTAAGCTTCAGCACTGCTTGTTAACACTAATCTTTAGCAAAAAGATTGTTCAACATGAAAGACCTTCATGAATTTCTTAATGCTCTCTTCATTATTGCAGTTAAAGCAAGAACATAAAAACACAGTCCAATAAGCCTCTTCCTGCCACGGACCATATACAGTACAACCCATTAACGCAATCCGATCCATTTAACCCAGAAATCAACCAGCCCAATAGTAGGTTCCTTGGGATCACCAGTTCTTAAAAGATTTCAGGTCATGTACCTGACACTAAAATAAACACTAACATATCATGACTTAGATAGCAGGTAATAACACGCGTAAACCAAGTTATTTTGGTAGCCCTGTTGCCTCTGAGTCAGAAAGTTGTAGGTTCAAGTCCCATAACAGGAATTTGAGCTCAATGTCTAGACCTGACATTGCAGTACAATACTGGGAGAGCGCAGCATTATCAGTGATGCCATTCTTTGGAAGAGACATTGCACTGAGGACCTGTTAGTCTGTTCAGCCTGACTTTGAAAATCCCATGGAACATCTGGAAAAGAGAAGAGAATTTCTGCCTGTATCCTGGCTGACAATCCTCCTAATAAAATGATCATCACCTTATGGTTGATTGTAAGGTAATGCTGGGCACAAATTGATTATCAGTTCCTTTTCAAATTGTAGGCACTACACTCTACCTTTCTTGTAAAGTGCTTTCTTCCAATGACATAATAAGGCACTATATGAAATGCAAGGATTATTATAATATTATTGAAATATGATTCATAAAATACCACACTACAACTTAGAATACCATTTCCAGGGTGAACTGCCAATGTTGCTTTATAACTCACGACTCATTAACTTATGACTGATAAACTGCTTCCACTTTGCACAGGCTCCTGGCCTCAGTCCAGAGCTCCTTTTGGCTGCTTAGTGAGATCAGGAGCTGATCAGGGATCAGGAAAGGGATCACAAACAAACAAGCACCTTGCACTTTTGGCTCATTGCTGCAACCACATTTGCCAAACGAGTTCTCCTACCTCTCTGACCTGCTGACTCCCTACCAACCTGCCCGCTCCCTCCATTCAGGAGGCTCCAGCCTGCTCCATGTCTCCCGCTCGACCCGCCCTACCATCGGTGGCCGGGCTTTTAGCCTCTCTGCCCCCACACTCTGGAACTCCATCCCACGGTCCCTTTGCCTCGCTTCCTCCCTTGCCTCCTTCAAGGCCGGGCTCAAGACCCTTCTCTTCGACCGTGCCTTTGGTCACCCTCCCACCTCTCTGCCTTCCATCACCCCTACCCCACCCTCCCCGACACCTGACTGTTCAGCACTTTGGGTCATCCTCCCAACGTGAAAGGCACTCTATAAATGTAACTTTGTTGTTGTTGCAATATATTCCATCATTCAATCTAAACTGTAACAACTCAATTGTATTTATTCACCTCTTTAAATTCAGCATTCAAAATACGACCATTGATTTATATATGTTTTTATATGGGCATTCTGCTATGCTGATTTATATATTTTTTTAAAAATTTAGAACAACTACGAAATGTTAATATATTTTATTTCAAATCATAAAGGTTTCTTGATGTTGTTAGTTGCAGAGCAGTGGCGAGGATAGGATTTTAAAAATCAAGGTGCCCTCTAGTGACAAAGTGAGATACCACACCATTGAATTAAGGGCTTCGGTGGGAGAGCATATTATGAAGAAAGCTCTAAACTGTTATTCACAAAATCATGAGCGATACTGATAGAGAATGGTATTTAGGCAATTTGATTTAATCCTTCCAAAATACGAATCCTACCATCTTCCCAACACAGCATTAAGCTTAAATATTCTAGAGCACCAACCAGTCTTTCTCTGTGTAGAAAGAAATACCTCCTGTCTCCTTTAAATGCCTTGTTTTCCCTCCTACCTCCCAACTTGGCTATTCCCCGCTCGGGTGCCAAACCACAACTTACCAAATGCTTTGGGACCTCCTCCTGATGTGAAAGATGCTATATAAATGTAAATTTGTATTGGATAATTGCCCTTCATAATACTGAACATGTTCCCTCTTGTTGTGCTGCCTAGCGAGATTTTGGCATCTTTTTGTTTTAATTTCTCAATCCTATTCGGATCTTAAGGTCCTACCACTTTTCAACAACCACAAGAAGTTTTAATTCTGCAACACCTTTCACATCAGAGGGACATCTCAAAGCACTTTGCTGACCGTGAGCAAAATTGGGAGGGGGAGAGGGGGAGGTGGCCTGAAGTCCAATTGAATGCTAGGTCTTTAAGGTGGGTTTTGAGGACAGGGAGGGACAAGTTGGAAGGACTCTAGGAAGAAGCTCCAGAGAGTGATGGCAGATTGGCTGAAAGCTCAGCAGCCAGGCTTTGGTGGATTGGGTGGAGGACATGAAGCAGGGTGGTGTTTGCTGAGAGAGGGAGTAGCCGGGGCAGTAGGGATGTCACAGAAGTAGGGTTGGGCGAGGCCTTAGAGGATTTGAAAGTGAGAACGAGAACTCTGAACTTGATCCACTGGGGGAATGGGGAGCCTGTTAAGGAAAAACCTTTTCGAGTTCCAGTCAAACACAGCCACTGTTTGCAACCAGAGTGGTGTTTATTAAACTCCAGGATCCGTCCAAGTTCCCGATGGGCGTGGACAAGTAAGCACAATCAATAGATTCACTAACAGAACAATACTACCGCGTAATCCCTCCTCGTGGTCGTCTACTTCTGCCTTCTAGCTCTCAGTCTTCCATCCACGGTAGGTACTGTCCTGGACGTGTCCCGATCTTGGTCTGGCACGGTATCTTAAGCTTGTGTCCATCCAATCATGGTGCGGACATTAGGTCACCTGGCCAAAATCATGCTGGTTTCAAGTGAACATCTCATGGAGTGTACGTGCCTCACACACGCAAACACACCATCCTTGAGACAGTCCGTTATCTTGTGTACTTGCAGGGCAGTAGTACACATCTTGTCCTTGAGACACTCACGTGATCCTGGGAAACTCATGAGTTTCAGTCCAGTTGCCCCCCCCCCCACACTTAACTTAAAAGTTAACCCATTCGCAACATCTATTATGATTCTAACATTATACAAAAAGTGTAAATTCTAACAAGCCAATGGATCTCAGCAAGAATAATACAATGATAATAATCCTTGCTTTTGATGTAGCACCTCATCACGTCATTGATTCGTCTCAAAGCACTTCACAGAGTATACTGTAAAGCAAATTGATATTTTGTGGGCGAAACACAAAAGCCAATTGTGTACAACAGTGTCCCACAAACATTTGTGGATTGAGTGACCAAATTATTTCTTGGTGAGGATGATGGGTTCATAGAGCCCGGTGTGGGAGAGGACAATGAGTTGTAGAATTCTGGATGGTCTGTGGTTTGTGTAGGGAGGAACTGGGGAGTCTGGTTGGCAAGACATTGGAATAATTGAGACTGGCCTTGATGGTGTTGATGAGGGTCCTGTCAGCCTAGGGGTCGAGGTACAGTAGTCGTAGAAGTGGGCAATGTTGTGAAGGTGAGGGAAAGCCAAGAAAGTGAGGGCCTGGATATGGAGGTGGAATAAGACACTGAGCTTCCACATCAGCTTTATGAGGTGAAGGAGAGCCTGGCTTATGCTATCACTCCTCATACATAAACCTGCTAACACTGGCAATGATTATAACAGAACCACTGCTCTAAATACACCTAATCAGAGCACTGTAATACTGGAACAAGACCCCTGGGAATCTGAGCTCAACTGATTCAGCAATGTTGCCCAGCAGCCTGCTTGCCCTGTTTATTGCTAGGAGTTAAAATTAAAAATTTCCCCCAGCATTTGTTAACCATATTTGCTGGCCAAAAAAATGTAAATGAGTGATAGGTTTCCACACCCTTCAAATAGTCCAAAGTACTAAAACCCAGAACATTGTAAGTATAAGCCACTGATGATGTAAAAAAGCAGTAACATATCCAATATCTTGCAAATATTATAATGTTCTTGAATACCAAATTTCCTGACCAAAGTGTACCTTTTTAAAAGTACTGTACAACTTTACATTATGTTTGACTTACTCGCACCCACTATCCTGCTGATTTCTAATGCCGGAAAGTCAGTAAAAATTATAGTAAGAGTGCAACACGCATTAAAATCAGTCATTGTGTATGACATTCATTTGTCCTTGATTCTCTCAAGAGTTATTGGAGAGAAGTTGACAAATTACCACTAATAATATGGCTAGTATTAATATGACATGACCTCTAGTGATTAGTAATTGTTCAAGATGAAAGGTAAGATAGAACTTTTAAAGTAAAACATTTGCCCTACAAGAGGTTTAGTGGAGTAGATACTGCACTGAGCTCTTCAGATCCGAACATGAAGAAATAAAGACAGCAACAGACAGAGCGAGTGAAATTGTATTTATTTGAAACTGTAAATTGAAATTGTAATTGTACGTTGATGTTCTAATGGAGCATATCCAGCGACAGAAAAGCTTGTGTTTAAATAGCTATAATGCATAAAATATATATTTATGATCTATATCATGCATATATCTAAAGCTTATAGTGTGGAGTCCTGTAGCTCAGTAGATAGAGCACTCGCCTCACAAGCGAGTGATCTGGGTTCAATTCCCGGCAGGGCAAAACCTTGGGCAAGTTTCCTTACTCCACACGCGTGATAATAATCCCTCAAGAAAAAAACAATAATAAGTTGGGCACATCAATCCACGACTGTTTATGGAACACTGCTGTGCGCAATTGGCTGCCGATTTCGCCCACAAATATACAGTCAATTCACTTTACAGTCTATTCTGTGAAGCGCTTTGGTAGTCTAGAAAATGTGAAAAGCACTATATCAAATGCAAGGATGATTATTATTATAATATTATGCTGTATGTTTTACAGTAACCCATTACCAAAATCACATGAAAATACTTAATTGTGAAGCTGAAGCTGAAACATGTCATGCGATATTGAATAGTTATTGTGTTATTACCTCTGTTACTTTATCACACCTTCATCATTTTCTGTGCTCTGATTTCACAATAATAACAGTCAGTAAAGAAGAGAAATAAACTGCTGAGAACATTACTGCATTGCAAAGAATGGTTGGTGTCTAGCAGTGAGTTTGTGACAATAATTAATCCTCTCACTATTTATGAAGTCATTGGAATTGCTTGATTGAATTATCATCTGGTAATTCACTGCCATCTATTCCATCCATTCCCAATAATAATAGTTTACTATAATAATGATAGATATTATCCTCAGGCAAAGAGCAGGGCGTTTTAAATAAGATAATTACTCATCATACATGATCATGCTAACACAATTACCCTCATTACTCACTGAAGAGTTTTGAATTATACAAATTTCATTTGTGTATTTGCCTGAAATGACACAGTAAAATTTTTGAGGAGTAATACAATGCTAAGGTGAAAAGGTGTAAATTATTATTTGAGTTGCTGTGCTTGAGGGAAACATCACAAGATCGGTTTGGAATGAAGAAGGCCCTTCAGCCCATCCAATCTCATTCTTCCAGAACACCCACCCTACTGTCCCCCCAATCACAGCATCAAACTGCTTTTTTAAATGAGTCCAGTGTCCTGGCCTCTACTATCCTTCCTGGCAAGCTGTTCCATCCATTGATTACCCTCTGAGTAAAGAATATGCATATATTTATATTGACCAAAACAGTAAATTTTGTTAATCGATTGTCCATATGGATGAAATTCAGTTTCTTAAGGTGGCTCTTCTTCAGCATGTGGTTTTGATATTTTTAAATGTGAGCATACATTACATTTTTAAATGTGAGCATACATTGGAGTCCTGTAGCTCAGTGGTTAGAGCACTCGCTTTGCAAGTGAGAGACCTGAGTTCAATTCCAGGCAGAGGGCGAAACCTTGGGCAAGTTTCCTTACTCCACACAGCCTAATAATAATCCCTCCAAAACCAAAAACAATAATAAATTGGTCATTTTCAATCTACGACTGTTTGTGGGACATTGCTGTGCGCAATTGGCTGCCGCGTTCGCCCACAAATATACAGTCAATTCACTTTACAGTGTGTTCTGTGAAGCGCTTTGGGACGTCCTCCTGACGTGAAAAGCGCTATATCAAATGCAAGGATTATTATTATTATTATTAATCAAAAGATTTGTGTAATTTTCATATTTTATACAGTCCTGATTGTGACTGCATCTTATCCATGTAGAGAATCATTTAAGAACCATTGCAAGGAAAGGATAATTTGTATAACCAGTGGAAGCGTCTTTATGTGCAGTACAAAAGGCTGCGTTACAAAAAAGCAAGTTACTTTTAATTAGATTTGACTATAACAGCTACAATCTATCTTGGATTAAAACTAGGTATGAATTTTCATAGACTATAAATTTACATATATCACAATGCCCACATGACCGTAGAGAATATCATTATGCAGGAAGTAGATTTGATTTGGGATAACTTTTGATTTGAGTTTATAATTCAAGATACTCTCATAAGTCTTGGTCAGTAATTGCATTGCTGAACAACAAACCCAAATTGCAAAACCCATATGAAAAGCCGGAAACTTTTGTTAATTAAAACAGAGCAGTGTGAATAATTGCAGGACAAATCCCATAGGGAATTGAAAATTACTGGAATTTGGGTTGAAATTGATGAGCCTCCCTCTAGTCTCACATATACTGCAATTACAGTGATTCCCTCCCCACCCCCAGACACACACACATACACACATGTGATTTGTAATCATTGTCATTAGTAACCATCAAATAGAAGCCAAGACTACTTAATCATACACTAAGAAACGAATACTTTGATCCAAATAACAATGAACACATTCTTTCATTCCCCAAATTAAGTTTAGAAAAGTGCTTGAGAATCTGCATAATGTTAAGGTTACTTTGGAGTGTGTTGTTGCATAAGGCTTTCAAATGATTGCAAGAGTCCTTATTCTCTACTCCTTACATCTCAACTCTACTCCGGTAGTGTATTATAATGATATGCCCTTTGGGGAAAAAGTAAATGAATGTAAAGAAAAACCTTTCTATCTAATGTAAGTGATCCATTAAATATATAATATACAATCCTTGTTAAATTGTTTTTTGGGTAAGCTAAAACACAATAGTTTCTTTCTTTAAACAAAATGTAGTGAGTCCAATTATTTTTCTATTTTTTCTTCCCATTGGCATATGTGCCTTGGAACATCCTCCTGACACGAAAGGTGGCCAAATCAGCGGTGGCCAAACCTTGACCTATGGCGTCAAGAAGTGGTCCGCACACATTCGCATTAGTCTAGGTTAAATCATTATTTTGTTTCCAGTAGCTAACAAATAGTGATATTTATGGTGTTGCCGTGAATCAAGAAATATTCAATCAAGAAAAATGTATTTGGTTGGCCGACCAAAAGGTTGGCCATCATTGCGTGATATAAATGTAAATTTGTATTATATTGTATGGCTCTGCTCCTGGTCTCTCGTCTCTTCGTGCTGGGGTGCAGTTCCACAGGTACTGGTTGCCCTCCAGTACCACACCCCAGTGGCCTTTGTTCATGTGTAAACAATGAGTGTCGGCAAGCCACGTAACTCCAGAGGGCATCACAGGAAATCCTGACCACCTCACTACTACCCATGTACTCTACCAGTATATCAAGAGGGATGAGAAACAGGAACCCAGCTGGCTTTTGTCTCCCCAATCCATGGAAAGCTAGAAACAATTTAGCCATCTCATGCAACCTAGGGTGAGATCGACAAATTTGTCCTCACCAGGATCTCAATAAGCAAGCTCCCAGTTTATAAGCTGCAACTCTATCCACTGTGCTATCGGGTCTGACTTTCATAACTGTCTCTTTCCATCACACTTATAGTCTAGGATGAGTCCTGTAGCTCAGTGGTTAGAGCATTCGCCTCGCAAGCGGGGGACCTGGGTTCGATTCCCGGAAAGGGTGAAATGTTGGGCAAGTTTTCTTACTCTACACGCCTCTGTTTACCTAGCAGTAAGTAGGAACCTGGTTGTTAGTCGATTAGCGGATCGCAGTTTCGGGGGTAATAATCCCTTAAAATAATAATAATAATAATTTGGTCACTCAATTCACGGCTGTTTGTGGGATACTGCTGCCGCGTTCGCCCACAAATATGCAGTCAATTCACTTTACAGTATATTCTGTGAAGCGCTTTGAGACGTCTAGAAGACGTGAAAAGCACTATATCAAATGCAAGTATTATTATTATATCAAATTATTATTATTATTATAGGATGTTACAGAAATACATTAGTATTCCAGTTACAATTCATCCCTATCTTTTCAGAATCAGAAGAATCTGGAGATGCTTGGTACATGGGTGGATGGGAAGGTGGCAGATACAGTTTAATACTTAATTCAGTTTAATTCTTAATAGAGAAACTCTAAACTATATTATCCTCTCAATTTGCTTAGATTAGTTGTAGAGATGCTTTAATATTTTTCAACCTCATTGAATAAAGAAAATAAACAGGGTTACTGTTACTGTTTAAAGAACTGAGTAGCTTTACAATACAATGTAGATATTGTTTCTAATAATTCCATGGGAACTTTAACGTCCGCCTGAACAGGTGGATGAGACCTCACTTTAACGTCTCATCCAAAGGATGGCACCTCTGACAATAAAGCATACACTCAGCACTGCATTAGAGTGCCAGTATAGATTATTTGAGTTCCAAGTCCCAACGCAGGGCTTGAACTCATAACTTTCTGACTCAGAGGCAAAAGTGCTACCAAATGAGCCAGGCTAACAGGCATCTAACCATACACAGCGGATACATTTCATATTTCATATTGGGATAATGATACAGGTATTTGTCTATACAGTTAATTGAAAAGTAAACAAACATCCACAACACAAATTCACATATCATTTACTTGCACAAAACATCAATTGGATGTGTTGCAAAACTATACAGACCAAATTCGAGCAGATCCAACAGAACGGCATTGATCTGGAAATACATTCATTATTTATGTTCCCTCAAGAAGAGAACAAGCTCAGATAAGTTATAAATAATTTGAACCCTTCATTTATGTAAGTAGATTTTGCTTACTTGTGTTCCCTAGTTGCATGTGGTAGAGCTTGATTATGCATGAAATCCGGTATGTATGTATCAGCAATTCACGAATAGCTTCTTTAAAATTCATTACATTTTCTTAGGTAATTAGTTCTGTTCCACTCTTCCTCCCTGTTGAATTGTAGGAGTTGGGGAACAGGAATTAGAGTGATTTATCCTGACATGATAATGCATAGGAAAGTAATGATACACAGGAGGGGTCTGTTGTTGGTCAGACTTTGTTAATATCTTCCAACACGCTCGGTATCACTCAGGCTTATGTCACCACATTGGGGTCTATCTAAAAAGTGATATTCGTGAAGCATATTTGTTATTACATCTAGTGTGTAAATATCAAACTGCGAGATCCCTGCAAGATTCCCAAAATGGTGATTCACAAATTGGTAAATTACACAAGAGGCCAATGAGCAAAGCACTAGTTGGGAAACCATTGGCTTTATTTCTCCATTTTGTAAATCTCACAATACAACAGTAAAACCTATTTACTTTGTGAATATAGTTTTTAAGACCCTTCTCCTCCATAGTGCTTAGGTTCATAAGAACATAAGAATTAGGAGCAGGAGTAGGCCATTCGGCCCCTCGAGTCTGCCCCGCCATTCGATAAGATCATGGCTGATCTTCTGACCTAACTCTAATTACCTGCCCTATCCCCATATCCCCTAATCCCTCTATTTTTAAAAATCTATCAGTCTCAGCCTTGAAGATGTTCAAGGACTGAGCATCTACAGCCTTCTGGGGTAGTGAATTCCATAAATTCACTACCCTCTGAGTGACGAAATGTTTCCTCAACTCTGTTCTAAAAGGCTGACCGTTAATTTTAAGACTGTGACCCCTGGTTATAGATTCTCCTACCAGAGGAAACAGACCCTCAGTGTCTACTTTATCCAGCCCTTTAAGAATCTTATATGTTTCAATAAGATCTCCCCTAATTCTTCTGTACTCTAGAGAATATAGCCCTAGTTTATTCAGCCTATCCTCAAAGGTCGGTCCCCTCGTCCTAGGAACTAACCGAGTGAATCTACGCTGCACTCCCTCTAGGGCAAGTATGTCCTTTTTTAAATAAGGAGACCAAAACTGCACACAATACTCTGGTGCGGTCTCACCAAGGCCCTGTACAGTTGCAGCAAGACTTCCCTACTCTTTACTCTAAACCTTTTGCAATGAACGCTAATATGCCGTTCGCCTTCTTTGTTGCTTGCTGCAAACTGATTCTTTAGAGACTGGTGTACAAGGGCACCCAAATCCCTCTGAACACTAACACTATCTAATCTCTCCCTCTCTGGAAAATAATCTGTTTTTCTATTTTTTCTGGCTGGCTCTTCATTCTGTTTTTCCACCTAACAACGTTACTGATTATGGGTAGTTCAAAGGTAAAGAGACCATTCCTATATTAACTTAACACAACTTAATATGAGTTTCTGACAGGTTCACAAAACTCACTGGACTTAATTAAAGGCCCAATGGGCTTTCTTATACTGTTACAGATAAACCTGCTCTCCCTTGTTCTTGTTATTCTGCACCATTCTTTCCCATTTACGCAGACTTGCATAAAGGCTATGCCTGCACAGTGGAAGCCATTAATGGTGGCAATCAACCTATTTCTTGAGAGTTTGAATAGCCATATAAATATTTGTGCTGTTTAGAAACATCAGCAAAACCCTGAGAATCACAAGCTTTACCTCCCTCTACAGGAAATTCTGGATCGTTTTTTTAATCAGTACAAGCTCCTGCAATTTTTGTTTTTTCCAGCTACACAAGAAGCACCGGACAATTTCTGTTCTTACAATTGGATCACACACCAAGAGTTTCATATACATCACTTACACATGGAAATTTCCCTGTGTCTGGAATGGAATGCACTCTCTCCCAAGAGGTACGCACTCTGTTTACCTAATTCTAGAGCGTACTTAGCTCAGGCTGAGAAGAGCCAAGGCTTAGGTAGCTCTAAGAGTGCATTGGGTTACTGCTGGAGCTGAAACTTTCATTCACACATTCGTCACCTCCCCCCAAAATTTTGCCAATGCCCACCTCACCATTCCCTCAACCCCACCCCAACACCCAAAGGATTAAAAACTCCACTGTCTACATTCTCACCCATACCAAAACTCGCCCCCCCAGTCTCCCCCCCACATCACGTCAATCTTCATGAGGTTCCATTGGCTCCCAATTTTAAGATCCTCACACTTACTACAGATCAACTCATACCCTAGCACCTCCGAACCTCTCTGACCTGCTTACATTTGTATAGCGCCTTTCACATCAGAAGACTTCCCAAGGCAGTGGACCCAGTCAGGGATCGGCACCCGAGCTGGTGGTTGGGATTAGGAGTGGAGGGTGAGGAGGGTAGGAGGGTAACTGAAGGCATGGTAGAAGAGGAGGGTCTTAAGACTGTTCTTGAAGGAGGCAAGGGAGTGGGGGAGGGGGGGGTGAAGGAACTGTGGGATGGAGTTCCGGAGGGTGAGAGAGGAGAGGCTGAAGGCCCGCCCGACAATGGTGGGGCTGGGCAAGGCGGGGAACATGAAGCAGGCCTGAGCCCCCTGAGCGGAGGGAGTGGGCAGGTTGGTAGGGGGTTAGGTGGTCACAGTTTTAGGGAGGAACAAGGCCATGGAGGGCTTTGAAGGTGACGACCAGGATCTCGAACTGTGTCCTGAGTGATAGGGAGCCAATGGAACTGGGTGAGGATGGGGGTGATAGGGTCACGGAGCCTGGTCGGGAGAGAACACGGGCAGCAAAATTCTGGGTGATGTGCAGCTTGTGGAGGGAGGTGTTGAGGAAGCAGACAAGCAAGGAGTTTGCGTAAAGTCTGGATATGATGACCATCTGGCAAGCTTCCTGCAGTTTGTCCAGCTAGAACCACCTTAACCATTAGAGTTTTGTTTTGCAGTGTTAAAAGGAGCTGAGTGGGATGATTCCCTGACTGGTCTGCCCTTCCAAGTCCTGCCGATGAGCCAGGCTGACTAGTCTGCAGACATGTAGGGCTCAGCAAACAACACTACCATAGAGGAATAACTTGATTCCAATATTCCGTTTTGAAGTATATCACGCTGGAGTGAGTTAAGCTCCATGAAGACCCTGCTTATCTTTCTACGCAGTAGGATAGACATGATGTTAAGCTGTGTGATTTACACAACATGAATGACATCAAGTGGTAGAAGATGGATATTACACCATTTGCTTCAAATAAGGAGGTTTACTTGTTTTGTGTGTTAAAAATCAAGAGCATTACCTAAAGACATGATTTGTGTATGCTAAAAGGGCTAGTATAAAATGAAAAAAAGATTAAAACTTTTGAGAATTAAGCAGCAATCCACACTGGCTCCGGCCTCCCATTGCCTCCGCTCCACCATCATGCTTTTCAGCCACTACACCCTAAAACTCTGTAACTCTCTGCCTCAATCCCTCTGGCTTGTCCCCTCCTTTCCCATCTTCAGATCGCCGGAAGACTTTCCTCTTTGATTGTCTTCTTCTTAGCTCCTTGTGACACCCTCCCAATGTGAAAGGCAAGGCATTATATAAATGCAAATTATTGTTGTGCCTAAATTACCTCCTCTCTTCCCAGCTCGGCTTCAAGCTCTGCCACTGTTAAGCGCTTCAAGATGCTATCCCGCATGAAAGGTGCTATATAAATGCAAGTTGTTATTGTAAAACCTGCACAGCTTGCCTTTTAAACGTATCATCTGACAAGCTTCCTGCTGCTTGTCCCAAGTCTATCATACTTAAAACAATAATCTATACTTACTGGAGGCCTATATTGTTGGGTGCTATTCTTCACACGAGAGGTTAAACTGAGGTCTTGACTGTCTGTTCACTTGGATGTTAAAGAGCCTGTGCACGATTCAAAAAGAGGAAGGAGTTTCTCCCGGTGTCCTGGCCAATTATCCTCCAATTGTTCAGTCACCTGTTCGTAAATTATTATGTGTGGATCTTTGCTGTATGCAAAATAGCTGCTGTATTTTCTGCAAAATGTCTTGGACATGCTTCAAAGTGATGAGGTGCTATAAAAATGCAAGTTTTTTTCTTAATATCTTCCA
Organism: Callorhinchus milii; assembly: GCF_018977255.1. Taxonomy (NCBI): domain Eukaryota; kingdom Metazoa; phylum Chordata; class Chondrichthyes; order Chimaeriformes; family Callorhinchidae; genus Callorhinchus; species Callorhinchus milii. Next base: position 52,283,979 of record NW_024704744.1, read on the forward strand.
TGGATTTCTTCCAATTTATTGAAACAAATTGTTCATACCGAACACACCAGAAAACATCAATCTAGGTAAACATTGAGGAAAACAAGATACATACAAGCGGAGGTTTATGTAATTTATTAAAGTACTTTTGTTTTATTACTTCTTGAATTTAAATAAATGTATTTATTATGATTTTACATTAGAATGATACAATTCCACAACCGATAAAAAGCGATTGAAAGATATCTGTATTAAGGCAAAAATGATTCAACAACAAACAACAACAAGTTGCATTTATATAGCAACTTTCGAGTCAGGAGGTCAACCCAAGACATCCCATTCACTAGAAATGAAAAACAGTCACTACACTTTACAGAAAATCCTGTAAAGCTCTTTCAGACATTCTCCCTATGAGAAATACTTCAAATGCAAGGATTACTATTAATTCAGCTTCTAAACTTGTACCATACAATTCTTAGTATACATTTGCAAAAACTTCAAACTGTGAGATTAATTATATTTGAGATCTGAGATCCAATACCATTCCAATTTATTGACTAGATCACCCACAAATTAACTTGACTAACTTCCAATTTAATAAATTAAGTATTTAAATTGTAAAGTATCTTTACATTATTTTCTTACTATTAGTTTAAGGCATAAATTTGTTCATAGAAAAATACAATTTCTGTAGTCTGATTTTCTAAAAATGTATTTTGCTTTGCAATAAACATTGACAATAGAATATCAGTTTCCTCCATATAAATATTATCAATGCTAGTTGCAGAGCAGACCAAGAGAATTCTCTAATGAATTAGAATCGAAGCACCCATTTATCTTACTTACCATCAGTGCTAACGTTAATGTCTAACGTGCTGAATAATCAGCTATTCTCTAGATAAGCTGATGGTTCACATGCTAACACTTATGTAGAGAATTCTAACCTGGTCAAAGGCAAATAGAGTGAGTGAAAATCTCAATTCTTCATCATGTTTGCTATCTTTTTAAAAATGTATAAAAATAAAACCTAGGCGAGTTGTAACAAGCCTGTTGTACACATCCTGTTGTAAGCATTAAGCACTACAGTATTCTTGAACAACGTTCAACATTTTGGTTTCTCCAAACAAATTGTCAAGATGGAGATGTTGCCCCTCCAACCCCCAGTATTGATGGGATAACCCTGATATAACAATGAGCTGTTGTCTATATGACAAACAGCCCGGGCGGGACAGCTCAATTATCATTCTACTTTACAGTTTGGATTTGCTGTATTTGCCAGTCGGTCTCATTTCTATCACAAAATCTTTCACCAACTCAGCAGCTTCCTTCGCTGTTCCCCAGTGGAATGAAACCCCGGCCCCACCATGGCCATAATTGTGCACCAAACACATTTGTCGCCCGCGGCGTTCTAGCTTCTCCTTCTCCAAACGCAAAACTGCTCTGGCTGGCCTCAGACCTACCGCTTCAAACAGCTTGGAAGAATGCTTAAGAGTCGGTTCCAAAGCACAACATCTTTCAAATATATCCTTGCTATCAAATGGATCTACTGACATTCGCCAATCATCGTTTTGCCTTGTTCCACCCACAACAACAGAGGAGATCCCTGGATAGATGTAACTCCGGCCATCATCTGTACGGATGAAGTGTTTCAGCCAGGGTGCATGGACCTTGTGAACCTGACCTCTTACAGGATGTATTTTTGGATCACCAGTAAGTGCTTTTGCTCCAATGCCACAACAGTTCACAATGATGTCATACTGGCCATCCAGTTCCCAGAAATCCTGGATTTTTGCAGCCTGCAATTGGCCTCCAGCATCCTTTAACCTGCAATTAATCATTCCAATAATTATCAATACATTGTTTCACATGTTTTATTGTATGAAGTCAATATTGCACTGGGTTTATTGGTTTAGGTGGGCATCATAGACTCCTGTATCTGTGAATTGGGCTTGGTACAATAAAGAGACCCAGTAGGAGAGACTGAATCAAAGGTTGCAGTCATTTTTCAAGCCTTATGTTTCTAGTATACAGAAAGTTCATCAATGAATTAACAAATTACATTTTAGCCACTGACGTGACCACACCCAGTGATTAATATTCTATGAGCTATCAGAGCATTATTTCAAAATGTTAGAGTGTTTTTTGAGCATCTAGTGGTATATCAAGGCAGATATGTAGGGGAACTTCTGTACACTGCAATCTGAATTGGTTTAGAGTTTGCTTCGAAGATTGGTAAAAAAAAATTCTATAAAAAATATAAAAATATTTTCTAAGTTGTGCAAGCCCCCACCTCCCAATACACACATAAAGCCCAACTTCTGCCACAGGTTTAAAGTTTTAGAGCTGTCAAAAAGAAGCCTCCCACTGTTAGTGGAAGGTCCAATACAGTTCTAAACTAAATGGCTTTCTTAAACAAAAATCAAGTTTCAGACTTCCAGTCAAGCAGCAGTCAAGGATGAGTAAGGAATTGATCTATGTTGCAAGAGCCAAGTCCATTCCCATGCTCTGAGAGAGAAACTAAACCATATAAACAACAAGGTAACAGAACTGGATAAAAGTGATCAAAATATACAGTCAATTCATGGTTCATGGATTGAACATTTCAGGAGGTGGTCACCCCAACAGCCACAGAGGGTTCAGAAGGAGAGTCAGTGGGTGACCACCCGGCATGGTAAGAAGAGGGGACGGGCAGTGCAGAAATCCTGAGACGGTGGCACTCACAAACCAGTTCTCTGTACTGAATACGGGTCAGGGTGATGATACCTCTGGGAAGAGGAGTCAAAAGCAAATGGATGCACAGGGGGACACAGGGAAGAGTATCAATGCAATTGTCATTGGGGACACAATGGTGAAAGGAGAAGACAGACGTTTCTGCAACCAAAGACATGACTCTCGCATGGTATGTTACCTCCTTATTGCCAGGGTTGAAGACATCACGGAACGGGAGCAAAACGTTCTACAGGGTAAAGGGTAACATCCAGAAGTCGTGGTCTACATTGGGATCCATGACACAGGGAAAAAAGGGCTGAGATCCTACAGGGGAGAGTATCAGAAGCTAGGGAAAAAAGCTAGAGTAGGACCTCAAAGGTGGTGATTTCTGGATTTCTCCAAGTGCTTCATGCAAATGAGTATAGTGAGTATCAAAACAGCAGGATCAAACACATGAATACATGGCTGGAGAAATAGTGCAGAAAGGAGGGCTTCAGGTTCCTGGATCATTGGGATAAGTTCTGGGGCACGTGGGACCTGTACAAGGTGGATGTAGCATTAGAGAGAACAAACAAGTTACATAGAGAGCTGGGTGAGATGAATAGCAATGTAATAAGGAGTGATCCAGAAAAAAGGAGGGATTAGACAGGGGAGAAATGCAGAACAGACTAAGTCGTCTTGGAGTGCACTTGCGTAAATGTGTGACAAATAAGATTGATGAGCTACAGGCTCAAGTTGCCACATGGGGTTATGATATAGTGGCAATAATGGAGACCTGGCTCAAACAAGGGCAGGAATGGGAGCTGAATATTCCTGCCTACAATGTATTCAGCAGGGATAGCAAAGGAAAAAAGGGAGAGGGAGGTGGCAATATTGATTAAAGACACGTTTACGGCCCTGGAAAGGGACAATGTGCCAGAGGGTCCAAAAACAGAATCTATTTGGTTAGAGTTAAGGAGCACAAATAAGGAGCACAAAAGGAGCTGTTACTCTGTTAGGTGTATACTATAGACCATCAAATAGTGTGAAGGAGATAGACGAGCAAATCTGCAAGCAGATTTCAGAAAGATGCAAAACCAATAGAGTAGTGATAATGGGGGATTTCAATTATCCTAACACAGACTGGCAAAATAACAGTGTAAAGGGCAAGGAGGGGGAAGGATTCCTGAAATTATGTGCAGGATAACTTTCTGGAGCAGTATGCTTCCAGCCCAATGAGGAAGGAAGCAGTGCTGGCTCTCGTTCTGGGGAATGAAGAAGGTTCATGTAGGAGAACATCTGGGCAACAGTGATTACAACATCATTGGGTTTAGAGTACTTATGGAAAGGGACAAGGAGCAATCAAAGGTGAAGATACTCAACTGGAAGAGGGCTAATTTCAGTGAGTTAAAAAGGGACCTAGCCAAGGTGGACTGGAAAGAAAGATTGGCAGCTAAAATAGATAATGAGCAATGGGAAGCCTTCAAGAAGGAGATAGTTCAGGGACAGAAAAATACATTCCCACAAAGGGGAAAAATAGGGCATCCAAACCTCCCTGGATGAATAAGGAAATTGGGATTAAACTAAAACAGGAAAAGGAGGTTTATGATAAATGCCAGGTCCAAAATACAGAAGATAATCAAATAGAATATAGAAAGTATAGCGGATAACTGAAAAAGGAAATAAGAGGGGCAAAGAGATTGTATGGGAAAAGATTAGTGGTTAACATAAAAGGAAACCCAAAAGTATTTTATAAGCATATAAAGAATAAAAGGTTAGTCAAAGGTAGGGTGGGTCCAATTAGGGACCAAAGAGGAAATAATCTTGTGGAGGCAGAGGGCATTACTTAGAAAAATATGGGTGAATAAAGGACAGTCAACACAAATTTGCTAATGACAAATCATGTCTAACAAACCTGATGAGAGTTTTTTGATGAAGTGACGGAGAGAGTGGATGACGTTAGTGCAGTTGATATCGTTTATATGGTCCAAATGCAAGGATTATTATTATTATTATTATCAAAAGGCGTTTGATAAAGTGCCACATAAGAAACTTGTAAACAAAATAGAAGCCCATGGTATTAAAGGGACAGTGGCAGCATGGATACAGAACTGGCTGGGAGACAGAGAGTGGTAGTGGTGGTGAACAGTTGTTTTTCTGACTGCAGGGAATGTGCAGTGGTGTCCCCCAGGGGTAACTATTGGGACCACTGCTGTTTTTGATCTATATAAATGACCTGAACTTGGGTATAGGCAGTACAATTTCCCTATACCCAAGTTTGCAGATGATACTAAGCTAGGAAAAGTAGTAAACAGTGAGGAGGATAGTGGCAGACTGAAAATGGACATAGGCAGACTGGTGAAATGGGCAGACATGTGGCAGATGAAGTTTAATGGGGAGATATCAAAGTAATGCATTTTGGGAGGAAGAATGAGGAGAGGCAATGTAAGCTGATGGTACAATCTTAAAGGGGATAAAGGAACAGACAGACCTGAGGGTTCATATAAGTAAATCTTTGAAGGTGGCAGTACAGGTAGATAAAGCTGTTAAAAAAGCACATGGGATACTAGACTTTATTAATAGGGGCATATAATACAAAAGTCAGGAAGTTATGATGAACCTTTATAAAACACTGGTTATGCCTCAGCGAGAGACTGTGTTCAGTTCTGGACACCACACTTTAGGAAGGATGTCAAGGCATTGGGGAGGGTGCAAGGGAGATTTACCGGATGGTACCAGGAATGAGGGACTTCAGTTATCAGGAGAGGCGAGAGAAGCGAGGATTATTCTCATTGGAGCAGAGAAGGTTAAGAGGAGACTTAATAGAAGTTTTTAAAATTATGAGGGGATTCAATAGGGTGAACAAGGAGAAACTATTTCCATTGGCGGGTGGGTCGGTAACCCGAGGACACCAATTTAAAATAGTTGTTAAAAGAAACAGAGGGGAGGTGAGGAGAAATTGTTTCACACAGTGAGTTGTTCAGATCTGGAATGCATTGCCTGACGGGGTGCTGGAAGCTAATTCGATAACAACTTTTAAGAGAGAAGTAGATAATTATTTGGGAAGGACATGTTTGCAGGGCTATGGGGAGAGAGCGGGGAAGTGGGATTGAATTGGATAACTCTTTCAAAGAGCTGGCACAGACACAACGGGCCGAATGGCCTCCTTCTGTGCTGTATAATTCTATGATTCATTTTACAGTATATTCTGTTAAGCGCTTTGAGACGTCTGATAAAGCGCTGTATCAAATGCAAGAATTATTATTATTATCGCAGCTGCAGAACTGATCATAAACATCATAACAGCTGAAAGCAGGGTAACAATAATAATAATCCTTGCATTTGATATAGCGCTTTTCACATCTTCTAGACGTCTCAAAGCGCTTCGCAGAATAGACTGTAAAGTGAATTGACTGTATATTTGTGGGCGAAATGCGGCAGCCAATTGCGCACAGCAGTGTCCCACAAACAATCGTGGATTGAAATGAACAATTTATTATTTTTTTTCTTTGAGGGATTATTATCAGGCAAGGAAACTTGCCCAAGGTTTCACCCTGCCGGGAATCAAACCCAGGTCTCTCGCTTGCAAAGCGAGTGCTCTAACCACTATAAGCAAAGCCTGAACAAGTGCATTGCAACAGGTTGTTAAAATCACCATATTAATTACAAAAAGCCCGCAATTTTGAAAAGAACAATGTTGGAAATCTCAGACTATTTTTCAACCACTTTCCAAACTGTATTTGACCAAATCACTGAACAATACTGAATTTTCTAGAATGGAAATCCTCAAGGTGTATATGTACACAAGCAACTACGATACAAGCCTTAGAATGCGGTAGAATGGAGCATCACAAAAGAAGGTAAAGATGACATATTTAAAATTATTTTTTGTATGAGCAAGTTTGTTCTTTAAGGCTTTGAGCATTTTTTTTAAGCACACAATATAAGGTATAATTAAATTATACAGAATTAAATGAAGTGTAAAAGCCACAATTTTAGGAATCCAATGGTTGAGGTCAAGTCCAGTGTGCCTTATTACAGGAAATTATATTAAAACCTTGGAAAGAAATGCCTTTTATACTGTAGGTTTATCATAATACAGTAAAATAAAATTTGCATTTAATATAGCACTTTTCACATTGAGAGGGCATCTCAAAGCGCTTCACAGGATTCACTATAAAGTGCAGTAACTGCATAAATTTGTAGGTGAAATCTAGACATTTTAATGTTTAAAAATTGAAATGTTGTCCCATAAGTACATTAAAGTAATATGAATAATTCTTATATTTGATACAGTACTTTGGATGTTCTAGAGGCACTTTACAGGATATACTGTGAAGTGCAGTGACTGTAGGCAAACAAGGCAGCCAATTTTTGCACAGCAATGTTCACAAATAACCATGAAGTGACCAATGTTATTTGAGGAATTGTTGGACAAGACACCGGAGAATCTCCCTTCTCTTCTTAAATCGCGCCCTGAGATCTTTCACTCCCACCTGACGAGCAGATGTTGGTTAACATAACATCTAAAGGAGACCCAAGTACTGCACAAGAGTGTCAGTCTAAACTATATGAATTCAAAGTCCAAATGTGAAGCTTGAACCCACAACATTTTGACTCAGTGGGGATTGTTCTACCAACTGAGCCAGGCTGACACATATTGTTGAACCAATGCATAATTGATCAAACCCAGACATAAAGACTGAATTCTGTTCATTAAAATTGAGAGCAGTCAGCATAGCTTAATTTCCCAAATTGACGACTTCTGAAATTGCCTGCAATAATTAGCTCCCTATGTACAGTACTGCAATTTCTCACTGTCCTTTGAGAACCTTGTAAGAACTATTAGTAACCATGGCCTCAGAGCTGAGACTACTCGATTATACAGCAGCAAGATATAATTTAATACAGCTCACTTCATCTACATGAAGATGGAAATAAATTCTTTCATCCAGAAAATTATTCAATTAGTAAGTTGCTTGAGACTGCATGAAATTCAGCGCCATTTGGTGCAGCTGGCGAATGAAGCCTCAAATTATTACACCACCTCTTATTCAATAAAGTAGTAACCTTTCAAAGTTACAGTAGCATTTACAAACAAGCAGGAACAAAATGGTAAAAATTATTATTGTGAACACTATAATGGAGTATTATAAAGAGTTGCACTTGATCCTAATTCAGCCATCTGTAATTTAGCAATATAACCAATAACAGCTTCAAATGTAATGTCACAATTGTGAGCATTGCAATAAAATTTTGAGCAATGAAGTCCATCAGTAAATAATCTAAATGCAACGTTAACTTATAAAAATATTCCTAGAACACAGAACCCATGCAATATTTTTAGGAGAAAGTTTAGCAAAACATATCTTCAAGTACTAATACTGTGTTTAATAAACACAGCTTGATAATCTGGGAGATGCTTCCCTCATTTTAGGGAACCAATTTAAACCAATTTATCTCGAGACTCAAAGTAACAATATAAACCTACTATTCTATTACTTTTTAAGCTCCAAATAATTTTGAGAGGACACAAACATTACATCCCAATGGTTTTCTTGCGTCTCATTCATAAGAAAATAGTGATTTAATTGTCCTTTACTTCTTTTTTCATAAATTATTATTGCTGGCCAAATAACAGTAAAGATTATACAAAATTCGGATTTAAGCAAACAGCCAAGCATGTAAAATGATGGCTAAAGATTTCTTGGACCTGTTAAAAACATAATGTAAAGCTGATGTGTCTGGGTATTTCTTTCTCCCCTTCCTAAGTGCTCCGTGACGCAACCCTGCGTGAACGGCGCTATATAAATGTAAGTTGTTGTTGCTGTCCAAAACCCTGACTGTCCTTGGGACGTCCTCCCGACGTGAAAGGCGCTATACAAATTTAATTTCTATTGTATTGTTGTTGTTCCTCCAGGAAGTCACTGACTCTTTGCTAGGCTATTGTATCCTCTGGTATTCCATCTAAGTAACATTGTTCATACCAGGCTGCTTTCCCACACTTAAAAGTTTTTCTTAACTTTTGACTGAGCTCTGTATAGATGTGGATATAGGATTTACAGAATAACACAGCCAAAATTCAACTACAAAGTGTGATTATTCTCGCTTAATTTGAAAAGCTTTAAATTCAGCCTTAATATCCAGTTTCATGCAGTCCTTTTTAAGAAATACAGAAAACTAGTTTCCAATAAGCAGTTGTTCCAAAATTCTGCAGAATCTTATATTTTAAGACAATGGTTCTTAAAGCAAAACCATGCAATATTTGAGGTCTCCGGAAGATTCTTGGAAAAAAATCACTCACCTTTTCTCCAACCAGGGCAAATAGGAGATACATTCACAAATCAAAGTGGTGTACATCCAGCCAAACTTGGCTCCTGTAAATCTCCTCAGTTCAACATCAGTCATAGTACGGAATCCCAGCACCATATCAGACCAGAAGGGAAACCGTTCCTTTGGAGGCTCCTTAAATATCTCCCACCTTGAGAAAGGGACGGAGACAGAAGATAGAAAAATTCTAATCACAATCAGAATTTACTCAGCACCAAAGGAAAACAAAAACAAGAGGAGACTCTTCAGCCCATCAAGCTTCTATCACAGATATTGGCAAATCCCAATGCCCCTTAATATCTCTATTACCCAAATATCTGCCGACCTTTCATTTAAAAATTTCTATTAATTTCTTCTCCTCAGTTATCTAGGGCATTGCATTCCACATCTTCACAATGCCCTTTATGAAGAAATGCTTCTTGACCTCAATTCACCCCTTATATTCATCCCTAAGGAATTTAACTACAGCCTACCCACACCTATACCCCCTCAACCCAGGTATTAATCTGATTAATTAATTTCCGATGCTAAGTGTGAAGAGGTCCCGGACTTCTTTACCTCCAAGATAGATAACATCCGCCTAACTGCTTCCTCCTCTTCCCCATCCATGTCGCCTATCACCCCACCATGCTTCCTTCACCACCCTCTGCTCCTACCATGGCCTCCACCCTACACTCTTTTGCCCCCATCTCTCCCTCCTCCCTTTCCCCCACCATCACCCAGATGAAGCCTACCACCTGCTGCCTCGAGCCCCTCCCCACCCAGCTTCTGGTCAGTCAACCCCACATCCGTTCCCTGATCAGGACCCTTTTTTTCCACCTCATTGCCCACCTCCTTCCGTACCTCACAGCCAACGCAGCTGAAACCCTCGTCCACTCCTTCGTCATTTCCCGGCTGGATTATTCTAATGCCCTCCTCGCTGGTCTCCCCAGCTCCACAATACACAAAATACAATTAATTTAGAACTCCGCCGGCCGGATTCTCACCCGCACAAAACCCCACCCCCCCATCACACCAGTCCTTGACAGGCTCCACTCGAAGGCCCCAAACGGATCGATTTCAAGATCCTCTCACTCGTTTTCAAATCCCTTCATGTCCTCACACCTCCTTACCTATCCAACCTGCTTAACCCCCACTCCACCACCCACTGCCTCCGTTCGGCTGGCTCCAACCTGCTGTTTCCCTGGTATTCTGGCCAAATCCTCCAGATACAATTAAATTCAACAACCACAAAATTACCTTTGTATAGCGCCTTTTACTTCGGGAGGATGTCCCAAGGCGCTGGACAGTTAGTGTTTCAGACCTGAGCTGGGGGTCAGGATCGGGGAGCGTAGAGGGCAGGTGGGGAGAAGGAGTGTCACCAAAGGCATGGTCAAAGAGGAGGGTCTTGAGATGGGTCTTGAAGGAGGCAAGGGAGGGGGGCGAGGTGGAGGGAATGTGCGATGGAGTTCCAAAGCGTGGTGGCAGAGTGGCTGAAGGCCCGCCCACCAACGATGGGGTGGGTGAGGTGGGGGACATGAAGCAGGCTGGAGTCCTTTGAGCGGAGGGAGTAGGCAGGTTGGTAGGGGGTTAGGAGGTTGCAGAGGTAGGGGGGAGAAAGGCCATGGAGGGCGTTGAAAATGAGGACCAGGATTTTGAACTGTATCCTCCGGTGTGATGGGAAGCCAGTGGAATCGGACGGGGATGGGGGTGATAGGGTCGTGGAGCCTGGTGTGGAAGAGGACACGGGCTGCAGAGTTCTGGATGATCTACAGCCTATGGAGGGAGAAGTTGGGGAGGCCGACAAGCAGGGAGGTCGACAAGCAGGGAGTCGTGCCTGGATGTTATGAATGCGTGTATGAGTGTCTCGGCGGCTTGTGATGTGAGACAGTGGTGGAGCCGGGCGATGTTGGGGAGGTGGGGGAAGGCAGTGCGGGTCATGGCACTGATGTGGGGTACGAAGGACAGAGGGTCAAACAGGACGCCGAGGTTCCGTATTGGCTCCGTCAGATGTAGAACACATCCACGGAGGAGATGTTTTGGGATACTTCTTTTACAAATACCATATAGTCAATATGCCTAAATAAATCCTGTGACATGATTTGAGATATCTCGACAATGCGATACAGTGCTTCTGCAGGCCGCTGAAACCCTCATCCATGCCTTCATTACATCGAGGCTTGACTATGCAAACTCATTGCTTCTCAGCCTCCCCAACTCCTCCCTCCACAGACTACAGATCATCCAGAACTCTGCAGCCCATGTCCTCTCCCTCACTAGGCTCCACAACCACATCACCCCCATCCTCGCTCAACTCCATTGGCTTCCCATCACACAGAGGATACAGTTCAAGATCCTGGTTCTCACCTTCAAAGCCCTCCACGGTCTTGCTCCCCTCTACCTCTCCAACCTCCTAACCCTCTTCCACCCTGTTCGTTCCCTCCGCTCAGCGGGTTCCGACCTGCTTCACGTCCCCCGCCTTGTTCGCCCCACTATTGGCGGGCGGGCCTTCCGCCACTCTGCCCTCACCCTCTAGAACTCCATCCCGCAGTTCCTCCGTCTCTCCCCCTCCCTCACCACCTTCAAGATCCACCTCAAGACCTTCCTCTCTGACCGTGCTTTTGATCTCCCTGCTTCCCCCCCGCCCTCCACCTTCCCCCACCCCGACCCCCAGATCGGGTCTATAACTCAGTCCCAACGTGAAAGGCGCTATGCAAATCTAATTTTGTTGTTGTTGTTGCTTTATCAAATGCAAGTTTTATTACTGTATTATTATTACTACTAGGATTGGCTTTAAAATTCGTAGTCGGGTGGGGGCAGGGAGAGAGGATGAAAGAAACTATACTGAATATATTGAATCATACTTCCAACTTCTAACTTTCTAAATATTGTGTTGCAAGTTCATAGAAAGAACACTTTAATATCTTGAGGATCTCCATTAACATCTTGAGATTTTTTTTAACATATACACATCAATATGTAACCACAACATGGTTTCTTACCCAGACAAGAATTCAACACCAATAATTGGAGCATCTGCTGACTGACCAATTGATAACACATGAGCGAAAGTGTCTCCAAACCAACGCTTCTGACAATGGATCGGTGTCTCTAAATATAATATAAAAACACAATCTTAATAAAGGGATTGTTGTCTAGCACAGCTGGAGAAACTCCCTTCTCTTTTCCAACAGTTCCTCAAGATCTTTAATGTCCACCTGAACAGACGGGAGCTCAGTTTAATGTCTCATCTGAAGGATGGCACCTCCAACTATGCAGTGCACCCCCAGCACTGCAATGGATTGTCAACCTATATATGAATTCAAGTCTCGATGTGAGGTGAGGCTTGAACACATAATCTTTGGACCCAGAGGCAAGAGTGCTACTATTGAACCAGGTAAAAATACAAGCCTACTGTAGGTGACAGCCTGGCGCCCTTTCACTTCTGTGTCAGAAGTGGGTTATGGGTTTAAGCCCCATGTCGGGACTTGGAATCAAGTCTATCCACAGAGGTTTCTAATCAGTTTTCTAATAATAATAATAATAATAATAATCCTTGCATTTGATAAAGCGCTTTTCACGTCGGGAGGACGTCCCAAAGCGCTTCACAGAACACACTGTAATGTGAATTGACTGTATATTTATGGGCGAACACGGCAGCCAATTGCGCACAGCAATGTCCCACAAACAGTCGTAGATTGAAAATGACCAATTTATTATTGTTTTTGGTTTTGGAGGGATTATTATTAGGCTCTGTATGGAGTAAGGAAACTTGCCCAAGGTTTCACCCTGCCTGGAATTGAACTCAGGTCTCTCGCTTGCAAAGCGAGTGCTCTAACCACTGTGCTACAGGTCTCCTGAATGGTCTGATGACTGGTTCAAATGTACAGAGGTACATTTAGCAAAGGTTTTAATGATGTTAACCTATTAAAATACTTTAATTGGGAGATGTGTAACAGGTCTTCTTGAAAATATTATAGTTTTTCGATTGAAATATGTTTGTTCAAAGCAAATTCTATCGGATGATGTCTAGATAATGTGCCTCAGGGTAAAGACGGTTGATAAGAACAGCTAATAATCTGTTGGTGTCACAAAGGCAGTAGCTTGTGTCTTTGATGAAAACTGTAGCTTGTAAAATCTCTTCTTGATAGCTGGCATACTGTTTGCTTGATGACATTGATTCAAGTATGTTTAATGCCTGTTGTGCTTTGGGAGATGGCTGTAAATCTGTGCTAGGCTTCAGTCGAACGCAGTCCTCTGCAGGAATTTGAACCAGGAGGAATGCTGACATGCTCCGTGCCACCACCCGAAACCTATTAATGTAACAAGTCCAGTGTCCTGACCTCAACCAAGCAAAAACTCAACATATGATGATGTAACATTCGTTCAAATGATCACTGAGTATATTACTTTTGCTGGCTATGGAGAGCAGGTTCTTGTCACAAATGAACTGTTGTGCAATTAGGTTTTAATGCAAATGCACGTTGTAAAATAGAATAATCTGCAATGTACAGGAACACAATTTGTCATAAAAAGGACGCTTTCTGATATGATTGTTATAGTCACTGCTATAAACAAGTTGAAGCCATTTTCATTCCACTGTCCTGTAAATGAAGTAGTGTAGACTAACCTGGAGAGAAGTGTGGGCTGAGAATTCCTGCAGCTATATCACTGGTGGTGTTTGGGGTAAACTTTTCTGCAATCACAGTGACAGAGCAATTTGGAATGGACTCTACAATACAAACAGCAGTAGATAAACCCACAACTCCAGCTCCGATCACAGCAATTCGAACCTTATCCATGATCTGAATCAAAAACAAAGTAGAGAAACATCATTTTTAAACAAGCTTCAAAATAATGAGAACAACTTGCATTTATATTGCGCCCTTCACATAGGTAGTGTCTCGAAATGCTTAAAATTATAATGAGAATCACAATGAGGAAATAAAGATCAGTACTACTAATAATAATTCTTACATTTGATTCAGTGCCGTTCATGTCATGTCTCACAGTACTTCACAGGAGTAATTGTAAACACATACTCTGTTTTTGTATGTATACACAGGGAGCCAGTTTGCACACAGCAATGTCCAACAACCAACCATGAAGTCAATGTCTAATGTTATCTGAGGAATTGTTGGCCAGGAAACTGGGAGAAACTCCCTTCTCTTTTCGAATAGTACCGGGGATCTTTAACATTCATCTAAACAGGCAAACAGGACCTCAGTTTAACATCTTACCCTAAGGAAAGCACCTCCAACAATGCAGTACATCCCAGCACGATACTGGAATGTCAGCCTAAACCACGAGCCCAATGATTACCCCCAGAATAAATAAACTGCTTTTACAAGAGAATGTTTTGGACCAGGAAAAAGCTTTACCCTTCAAATGCCACTTAACATAATAACCTCCCCCAAACCTAAATCCAAAATCCAGCAAACATGAAGGGCTCAGTTTTATTTTTTTAATTTACATCAGTGCCTTGGGACACATCCCAACGCGAAAGGCATTACATCAAGGCAATTTGTAGTTGTTGTTGTTAAATCAATCCCTTTTTAAATACCTAGTGTTAAGTTGGATGGATAAATTGGATGGACTAATGGTCTACTTCTCTCTTAAACTGTTACTAGGTTACTTCCTCTGCCTAAAAAAACGTTATCTGACTTGATTCTCTACTTGTATTAAAGTTAGTTAATCATATAAAGCAGCATTTTTTCTTTACTTAAAGGGTAATTAACATCTGGAACATGTTGCCAAGAAGGGAGGTTGAGGCAATACAATGAATACGTAAAAATCAGCTTGAGAGCTTGAGACTGTGATGGGAGGATGGTACGGTGGGTATTCTGGAGGAATGAGATCAGATGGGGCCAAGGGCCATCTTCATCCAAACTGATCTTGGGAAGTATAAAGGGCAGAACCATGATTGTTAAACTGTAAGCTGAAGCATGATGCCTTGAATACAAGATTACGAGAAATAAAGATTGTTTCAGGATGGAAATCAGCAATGAATGCCACATTGGGGGCATGCTGGATTATCAGAGGTCTTTCAGGAAAGATATTAAACCAAGGTTTGGTCAGTGTGTTCAGCTAAATGCTACAGATCCAATTGTACTATTAAAAAAAAGGGAGTTTCTTTTGGTTCCTGGTGAACAATCTCACAGACAAAACTAGCGATTTGCCCATAGCTGTTTGTGGGAATCTGCTGTGCACAAATTGACTGCCGCCGCGTTAATCCAAAATACAGTTATCACACATCATAGTAAAGTCATCACTGCAAAAAAAATGTTTGGATCAATTTTAATAATGCTTTTTGATATTTTGAAAATTAAAATATTAGAGATATCTTTTTTCTGAGGAAAGAGCCCTTATGAAAACCTATAATATCTTGTGAAACCAAGTACACCTGTTTATCTGTTTCTTCTGGTAATAATACATTTAAGGGACCATCTTTGTATGTGTGTGACGAATTGAGACCATTGTGAATAAGGAATAGGAAGAGAAGTATATTAATTAGACAGTTCTAGTGTTCGCACATTAGCTTTTCTTGTAATTTCTGGTTCTACAATCAGATTTGTTTTCTCTGTCTCTCACTCTCCAGTTTTGATTCAACATATTTAATTGGACTGTGAGTGTAGCTAGCAAAACAGTTCCTCTTTTCTCACTGCAGCCATTGTGAATTTTCATTTAAAAGTTAATATCTAACTCACTTGATTTACATTCAGGGCTGAAGTGCACACTCTAAGAGGAATTTAATTAAACAAAAAAACACAAGCCAATAATAAATAAATCCAAACCTAGCAATATGCCACAAATATCCACGAAGCGAATGGCCAAGTTTATCTGGGATCAATGCTATGAATGGGGAGAAATTCCATTTTCTCTTCAATACCCTGGGATCTTTAACATCTACCTGAATAGACAGACCAGACCTCAGTTACCATCTCACCTGAAGCATCCTCCTCTGACAATGTAATACTCCCCCAATTTTGTACTTATGCCTGTTTTCCTCCTGAAACAATCTATTTTCTAGCAAACATGTATTTGAGGGTTGTGACACCCAACTCCATCTCTCTTTTGACTCCAGGACCATTGGTGTTCTAACCAATTGCATGTCAGACATCAAGTCCAGGATGATCTTTAATGGTGGCAAGACAGAAACCCGCTTTGCCTCCCATCAGCGTCTTTTGTGGCAATGACAGTATTAACCCGCATGGATGCACACTCCACCTCACTTAGCTGGTGTGGAACCTGTGTCTTGTTTGACTCCCAATTGTCTTTTAAGCTCCACATCCGTCTTACACACTCGGCTTTCTCATCTCCGAAACACAGCCCGCCTCCATCACTACCTCTCTTTCGGACCTCTGCTCATGGCTTATCCATGCCCTTATCAAGTCCAGGCTAGACTAGGCCTATTCTCTGATCACTGGACTCCCCAGCTCCTTCCTATACAAGCTGCAGACTAACCAGACCTCTGCAGCCCATGCTCTCTCCTACTCTGGGCTCCGTGACCCTATCACCCCCATCCTCGCTCGACTCCACTGGCTTCCCATCACACAGAGGATACAGTTCAAAATCCTGGTCCTCACCTTCAAAACTCTCCATGGTCTTGCTCCCCCCTACCTCTGCGACCTCCTAACCCCCCCACTTTCCTTCCTGCTCCCTCCGCTCAGCGGGATCTGGCCTGCTTCACGTCCCCCGCTTCGCTTGTCCCACCATTGGCAGGTGGACCTTCTGCCACTCTGCCACCACCCTCTGGAACTCCATCCCACAGTCAATGGAGGGAGGAGTTGGGGAGGGCGACAAGCAAGGAGTTTGCATAGTCAAGCCTCGATGTTATGAATGCATATATGAGGGTTTCGGCGGCCTGTGGTTTGAGACAGTGGCGGAGCCGGGAGATGTTCCAGAGTTGGGGGAAGGCAGAGTGGGTCATGGCACGGATGTGGGATAGAAAAGATAGTTGAGGGTCAAACATGATGACAAGGTTCCAGACTGGCTTAGCAAAGTGGAGTGTGCAACCATGGATGGTGATGCTGTCAATGCTGAGGCGTGAATGCACTGACGGGTGTCAATCAGGAGAGCCTCAGTCTTGTTGACATTCAAATGAAAAAAGTTAGCTCTCATCCAGGACTTGATGTCTGACAGACATTCCGTCAGGACAGCAGTGGTCCTGGAGTCAAGGATGTAGAGTTGGGTGTCATCCGCATACATTTGGAAGTTGACCCCATGTCTGCGGATGATGACTGCAGAGGAGACTTGACCTGAGGAAAGCTGCATGAGATGGTGCGGAGGCTGGAGGAGAAACTGTTTGTGGAGATGAAGTGGAGGCAGTGTGAGAGGTACGATCTGAACCATTCAAGGACAGAGCCGTGAAGGTTGCGGTGAGGGGAGAGGCGGTGGATGAGGATAGAGTGACCAACGGTTTCAAAGGCAGCATAGAGGTCAAGGAGGACGAGGAGTCAGAGGGAGCCCTGGTCGCAGATGGACAGAATGTCATTTGTCACTTTGACCAGGGCTGTTTTTGTGCTGTGGGCGGCACCGAAACCCAATTGGAGTGGGTTGGTGAAGGGAGTGGAGGAAGGAGCGAAGCTGGGAAACGACGACTCGTTCCAGGCCCTTTGAGAGTAAAGGGAGGTTGGAGATGGGGCGGTAGTTTGAGAGCAGGAATGGGTCCAGGGAGGGTTTTTTTAAGGATAGGATAATATTGCTTGTTGGCTCATATACAGTGAACGGCGCAGTACCAAATGCCAGGACAATTATATCATTAGAAAGCCATCGGGAAGCTCCGCAGACACGGTGGGAAATTGGTTTCATGAGGACGATTGGGGCCAATCTGAAATGAGACAATCAGGACTGAAGCTTTAGTTGTGTTATTGCTGTGAAATAAGGAGCTCTCCCTGCTCTGGGGCTGGGTACCACTGCACCCCCCAACTCCCACTGCCCCCCCACTGCCCCCTCCCACTGCACCCCCCCAACTCCCACTGCCCCCCCCACTGCCCCCTCCCACTGCACCCCCCAACTCCCACTGCCCCCCCCCACTGCCCCCCCCCAACTCCCACTGCCCTCCACCCCACTGCCCCCCCACCCCACTCCCACTGCCCCCCCCACCCCACTCCCAATTCCCCCCCCACCCCACTCCCACTGCCCCCCACCCCACTCCCCACCCCCAACCCACTTCCACTGCCCCCCCCCACCCCACTCCCCACCGCCCCCCACCCCACTCCCACCCCCCACCCCACTCCCACTGCCCCCCCCCACCCCACTCCCACTGCCCCCCCACCCCACTCCCCCCCACTCCCACTGCCCCCCCCACCCCACCCCCACCCCACTCCCCCCCACCCCACCCCACTGCCCACACCCACTCCCACTGCCCCCCCCACCCCACTCCCCACCCCACTCCACTGCCCCCCACCCCACTCCCCACCCCACTCCCACTGCCCACACCCCACTCCCACTGCCCCCCACCCCACTCCCCACCCCACTCCCACTGCCCCCCCCACCCCACCCCACTGCCCCCCCCACCCCACTGCCCCCCCACCCCACTCCCCACCCCCCACCCCACTCCCACTCCCCCCACCCCACTCCACTGCCCCCCCCACCCCACTCCCACTGCCCACACCACCCCACTCCCCACCCCATCCCCACCCCCCACCCCACTCCCACTGCCCCCCCACCCCACTCCCACCCCCCACCCCACTCCCCCCACCCCACTGCCCCCCCCCCACCCACTCCCACTGCCCCCCCACCCCACTCCCCACCCCACTCCCACTCCCACTTCCCTCCCCCCACCCCACTCCCACTGCCCCCCCCCCACTCCCCACCCCCCCCACTCCCACTTCCCTCCCCCCACCCCACTCCCACTGCCCCCCCACCCACTCCCACCCCCCACCCCACTCCCACTGCCCCCCCCCACTCCCACTGCCCCCCCCCCCACTCCCACTGCCCCCCCCACCCCACTCCCACTGCCCCCCACCCCACTCCCACTGCCCCCCCCACCCCACTCCCACTGCCCCCCACCCACTCCCACTGCCCCCCCCACCCCACTCCCACTGCCCCCCCACCCCACTCCCACTGCCCCCCCCACCCCACTCCCACTGCCCCCCCACCCCACTCCCACTGCCCCCCCCACCCCACTCCCCACCCCCACCCACTCCCACTGCCCCCCCCACCCCACTCCCACTGCCCCCCCCACTCCCCACCCCCCACCCCACTCCCACTGCCCCCCCCACTGCCCCCCCACCCCACTCCCACTGCCCCCCCACCCCACTCCCACTGCCCCCCCAACCCCACTCCCACTGCCCCCCCCCCCACTCCCACTGCCCCCCCCCCCCCACCCCCACTCCCACTGCCCCCCCCACCCCACTCCCACTGCCCCACCCCACTCCCCACCCCACTCCCACTGCCCCCCCCCCCACTCCCACTGCCCCCCCCACTCCCACTGCCCCCACCCCACTCCCACTGCCCCCCCACCCCACTCCCACTGCCCCCCCCCCCCACTCCCACTGCCCCCACCCCACTCCCACTGCCCCCACCCCACTCCCACTGCCCCCCACCCCACTCCCACCCCACTCCCACTGCCCCCCACCCCACTCCCACTGCCCCCCCCCGACCCCACTCCCACTGCCCCGCCCACCCCACTCCCACTGCCCCCCCCCCACTCCCACTGCCCCCCCACCCCACTCCCCACCCCCCCCCCCCCCACCCCACTCCCACTGCCCCCCCCACTCCCACTGCCCCCCCACCCCACTCCCCACCCCCCAACCCACTCCCACTGCCCCCCCCACCCCACTCCAACTGCCCCCCCCACTCCCCACCCCCACCCCACTCCCACTGCCCCCCCCCACTCCCCACCCCACTCCCACTGCCCCCCCCCACCCCACTCCCACTGCCCCCCCACCCCACTCCCCACCCCACTCCCCCACCCCACTCCCACCCCACTCCCCCCACCCCACTCCCACTGCCCCCCCACCCCACCCCACTCCCACTGCCCCCCCACCCCACTCCCACTGCCCCCCCACCCCACTCCCACTGCCCCTCCCACCCCACTCCCACTGCCCCCCCCGACCCCACTCCCCACCCCACTCCCACTGCCCCCCCACCCCACTCCCACTCCACTCCCACTGCCCCCCCACCCCACTCCCACTGCCCCCCCGACCCCACTCCCACTCCACTCCCACTGCCCCCCCACCCCACTCCCACTGCCCCTCCCACCCCACTCCCACTGCCCCCCCGACCCCACTCCCACTGCCCCCCCACCCCACTCCCCCCCCCCCACTCCCACTGCCCCCCCACCCCACTCCCCCCCACCCCACTCCCCCCCCACCCCACTCCCACTGCCCCCCCACTCCCACTCACACAGTGCCTGAGCCTCGGGGGGGACGGGGGACGACAAACCGTCCGCACGACCGTCGGTTCCCCCTCCACCGACAGCGCCACCTGTCGCTTCCCGGGTAACTGACACTGATGACGACGGGTTGACTGAGCGGGTCACCGGGCGGGGCCGAGCTTGCGGTACCAGGTCCCGACCACAGCCACCAGGGGGCGCTGTGCCTGGGGACAGGGGAGCACAGCGTCAGCAACAGCAGCAGCAGCAGCCACTGGGCGATTGCATGAGGTTAACATCTTACTGCTGAGGTCAAAAGTGGGGGATAAGGAGAGGGGGGGAGAGGGGTGGGGGGGGGGGAGACAGAGGAGAAGGTGGGGGTGGGAGAGGAAGGGATAGAGGGTGAGGGTAAGGGGGTGTTCAGGGTTGAGGCTATTTTATGATGGGTTCCCAGTCACCACCCTCCTCCATGTGGGTGTGAGATGGCAGTGTGGTTCAGTTGGTTGCTCACTTGCCTCTACCGCTGCAAGTGTTCAAACTCCCCATCAGGACTTTGAGCTCAAAGTCCATCGGTGCCGATCGAGCGCCGCATCGTCACGGGTGCCGTCCTTCAGGTGACATGTCAGGCCAAGTCCGCGAGGAGAGCCGTCGTGACGTATAACCTCGCGGTGTTGAAGGAGGACGGTGCTGGCAGTGTCGGGGAAGATAGGGGCAGAGGGACCTCAACGGTGGCGTTAAAACTGTGGTCTTTGCAAAGGATTCATAAACGCTGAATCCTGACGGTAACTACAAGCGATCGCTGAAATACATGGTCGCTGCTCCCAACGTGCTCAGAAGTAAATTGATTCAGAGTTCCTGCTCGTGTAGTGCGCACATACCCGATTACCGTCAGGATTTAATACTTAGAGCAATTTAAAAATATTTTGTGTCTTTCGTGTTGGGAGGACACATCAAAGGGCCTTGCTGAGGGGGGTGAAGGGGGAATTACTAAAGGAGATAGGTCTTAAAGCAGGCTTTAAGAGTGGGGAGGGAGGCAGAGGGACTCTGAGATGGAGTTCCAGAGAGCGAGGGCAGATTGGCTGAACGCTCACCCACCGATGGACCTGACCGGGCAGGGGGCATAAAGCCGGCCACTTTTAGTTGTGCAGAGAAAGCAGCTGAATGGTTAGGGTTGCAACCAATCCTTTGGGAATTTTCAATCCCCGCACAATCCTGACAGGTATACAGTTTCAGTTTGATTCAAAAAAGAAAATGAACGATTTATGACTTAAATCAAGCACGGATTACACAGACTGGGTCAAAGCTGACACTACGATGAATGTGCCTTAATGCCAGCTGCCTGTTGTGTCAAGCAAGCATAAGATAGAACTGAAAATAATGGGAACCAATATTTCCAAAATTTGCTTCTAACTTCCCAAACTAGAAGTTACTGCCACAACTTCAAAGGACTATCTCCAAAACGTCAAAACGTTTTAGAGGAGCCGTTATGTTTATTATGAAGACTTAATAAATAAAGAATGCACTTGAGTTATCCGATTAAGAATTGTTTAAACCAGCAAAATGGAAAAGGAAGTACATTTGTTGTTCAGAGAAGTCATGGAAATTTCCAAATCTTTCTCCTTTCTAGTTCACATAGGCAAAATATTTAGAGTTTATTGGTTATTAAAATGGATCACAAGACCCTTTATCAAGTTTGCAACCGTGTGTGGGCAGTTTGAAAGCAACCTCATTAATCTGACATAATAAATCTATCAGGTTGAATAGTTAAAAGTGAAATTGTCAAACATTTGTTTCCAAAAAACATTTGCAATAAATCAAAAAGCAGTGTGTTGCTGCAGTGTACATAACCTACTCATTGACATATCTGCTTTTCAAAGTAGGCTGTTCACAAGATTATTTTGGATGAAGAAGGCCTTTCAGCCCATATGATCTTATCGTTTCACCCATCCTATCTTATCGAACACCCACCCTATCATCTGCCTATCACAACGTCAAGCTGTTTTTTAAATGGATCAAGTGTCCTGGCTTTAACTACCATTCCTGGCAACCTGTTACTGAAAAAGGCAGTAAAACACAATGATTGAACCTTTAACCCAAAGGTTGACTAATAATGCTCTATTTTGTTATGATTGTAAGCAATATTTGTTCCCATTGTCCCATTATTTAAGTTATTTTATGCTTACTTGACATGACTGCCAGCTGGCATTAAAGATGTGAAAAGTACACTCATTTTACTTTCTCATCCTAGTGTCAGCTTTAACTCAGTCTCTATACTCTGTGCCTGATTTAAGTCATAAATCATTCATTTTCGTTTTTGAATCAAATTGAAACTGTATACCTACTGACTCAGGATTGAACAAAATAAGCTTACAGAATATAATGAAGCTTCCCATTTCTAATAAGAAAGCAATCATGGAACAAGTTCATTGAGCCCCCAAACCTGTACCAGCTTCAGGAGAAAACCTCCACCAGTTCATCCATGACAAAAACAACAACAAGATTACACTTGTATAGCGCCTTTCACGTCAGGAGGACGTCCCAAGGCGCTGGATAGTATACAGCATTTCAGACCAGAGCTGGGGTCAGGGGGGGGAGAAGGGAGGGGAGGGGAAGGGGGGTGACCAATGGCACGGTCGAAGAGGAGGGTCTTGAGGTGGGACTTGAAGGAGGCTAAGGAGGGGGCGAGGCAGAGTGATTGGGGGATGGAGTTCCAGAGGTTGGGGGCAGAGTGGCCGAAGGCTCTCCCGCCAATGGTGGGGCGGGTGGGTCGGGGGATGTGGATCAGGCCGGAGCCGGCTGAGCGGAGGGAGCGGGCGGGTTGGTAGGGGTCGAGCCTGGAGATGATGAAGGCATGAACGAGAGTTTTAGCGGCCTGAGGGGTGAGGTAGTGGCGGAGTCAGGCGGTGACATCACCAAAGTGCATGTAAAAAGAACTCTAATATTCCATGCTGTTTCCTTTTCTTTCAGGGAATAACCAAGAAGATAGATACATTCTGAAACCACAAATGCTAAGTTCCCAGTTAATGACAATAATTTGATTTTATAAGAAATAAGAACTTGCTTAAACTCATTGTCTAGTCTGGCACAGTGCAAGGCGGAGATGCTCCTTGTTAATGAAATATTAAATAGAGATCCAATCTTTCTATTTTTTAAGTGGGTGTTAAAGATCCTATAACACCATTCAAAAAAGAGAAGGGAGTTTCTCCTGGTCTGCTGGCCAACAATCCTCCAGATTAATTACTTGTTCATCTCGTATCTCTTTATGTCACCTTGCCTTGCACAAATTGCTGATCCGTTTGTCAACAAAAGCTGTTACTACATTTAACAGTAATAACTTGTGAAGTACTTTGAGAGAATCTCACATGGTAAGGTTTCTATCTAATAATACTTGCTTCAATTGTGAACACCCTGTTCTACAGAATGAAAGTGACAATTATAACATACACTACGTTTCTCCCGCTGTTACCAGATATATGAGCAGAGAAAAGCCAAGAGGATTTTGTTTGCACTTTGTGATGCTATTAAATAAAGTAACAACATGTAAGAACCACATTCAGCAATGCAATGATTTTCTAATTAGATTTTGCTGATTTTCAAAACAAAGATTTGCAGTGGAAAGAAAATAGTGTTAACCTTTTGTACTGCAGGATTTTGCTTTACTTGCTCAAGCTGTTGTGAATTTCAAAGGCAGCTGGCATCAGCTCTGTTCAGATATGTCGCTTCTCAACACTTCCTCTCACTGGCTTTTCATAGAATATTCACAGTGTTTGCAGAGTCTTATACTGGGACATAAATCTGTGACTCACTAAAAGATAATGAACCAGCAAGTTCTACCTGCTCTTTATTTATGCATAGGTTTACCTTTGGATCTGAAATCACATGGCTAAAAGCAAAGTCTCCTTGTCGTCTTGCATTTGGTTTCATAGCTTTTAAGTTTGTAACACTGTTCAGGAGGTATTTGAGTTACGCCAGGGGTGACTCAAACCACCACTGTTTTTGAAACCTTTGGCAGTTGCCTTTGCGAGCAAACTCTGGCAAGCCTTTCGCTGTTTGTCCAGCTAGGACTACCCTACTCATTAGGCTCTTAACTCTCAGGGTTAACAGGAGCTGAGTAAGAAGAATTCCTGCCACTGCTGTGGTTCCAACAGCCTGGAAGCAAGCAAATACTGATCCCATGTTCAAGAAAGGTGTCAGAACTATACTTGATAAACTTGGTAAATACAGACTCAATTGCCTGACCTCAATAATTGGAGAATTGATGGAGTCACTCATCAGAAAGGAAATAGAATATCACCTGTATAAAATAATCTAATACATGACAGTCAGCATAAAATCAGAAGAGGTTGATCTTGTTTGATCATTAGCTTAGACTTTTTTGGAGGGGACATCCCAGATTGATTGTACGGAGCCAAATGGTGTCTGTACCTGGAGTTCCAAAAGTTAACAAAGGTCACTGTGTCATACGGGAGCTGCCTGGGCAGAGGTACAACAGGAGCAAACAACAACAACTTGCATTTATATAGTGCCCCTCACGTGGGATAGTGTCCCAGAGCAAAGAGAATGATCCCAGTGGAATGAACTATGAGCAATGGATATACGTTCATAAACTTGACCTGGGCCAATAGATATGTGCGGCCACAATTTTCCCTGGAATCCGCTACAAACACACATCCTCTGCTACACCCTCCTCCACTACACATCCTCCTCTGCTACAAACAAAGCCTCCACTACAAACACCCTCTCTACAAACACTCCTCTGCAAACATCTCCCTCCTCTAGAAACAAACTTCGACCCTCCAATTTGCTGTTCTATTATAATGTACTACAGTAACACTACCCGTTAATCTAAGTTAGACTTTAACTCACCCCAAACTGATTGGAACCAATATTTCCAGCACTGCACTGGTTCAAAGGTGGGAGACATTTTGCAATATTCTGAAACTTATTTTTGCACCTTTGTCGGTATCATATAATTTTCCCCTCACCCCTTCCCAGCTTCTTTGACCATCTAGTCCTGAAGCTCAATGGTTAGAACCCTTGCCTCACAAGCGAGAGACCTGGGTTCGATTCCTGGCAGGGCGAAACGTTGGGCAAGGTTCCTTACTCCACATGCCTCTGTTTATCTAGCAGTAAGTAGGAACCTGGTTGTTAGTCGATTGATAGATCGCTTTTCTGGGGATAATAATTCCTTCAAAAAAATAATAGATCGGTCACTTCAATCCACGACTGTTTGTGGGACAATGTTGTGCGCAATTGGCTGCCACATTTCGATCACAAATATACAGTCAATTCACTTTACAGTATATTCTGTGAAGCGTTTCAGATGTCGTGAAGATCTGATAAGGCGCTATATCAAATGCAATGATTATTATTATTATTTACCTCCTGCCTCCTTCACCATTGTCTTCCTGGTAATTGTATGGATGCTGTAGCTGAAAATAAATACTCCCATTTTCACTTCCACAGAGAAGGCTGTTGGGTCCACTGATCCCTTTATATCAGCTTCTATCATCGCACATACTATACCTCTATTAAAGTATTCTTGGAAAATCTAAACCATGAATAAATCTAGGAATGTTATTTGGGGCTTTTAGATTCTCTCCCCATGGTGAGCTCTCCATTCATTTTCCCATTTCATCCAATTCTCCTAATAGGAGGATGACCTGTTATATTTCCCATTGCTTTTCTGGACCTTTTAATCTCTGGTTCCAGATTAAGATCTACTGCATGTATTCTTTATATCTGTACTTGAAGCCGCTAACCACTTAATGAATGTTTAGAAATTAGAAAGAATAAATATATTTGGAGTTACTGTCCTCCCCACCCCATGTGTAAACCTATGTCACAATTTTCCTAACAGGAATAAATATCACATCAATGCCTAATTTGAAATTTCCAGAAAATTGACTTTGGCAGTAAATTATTGTTGGGCAGAATTTTATTCATTGCCTTTGTTCCCCACAGGAAAGCAGTAAAAACTTTACACATCCTGTAAAGATAACTTATTGGAAAGAACGTGTTCCTCAAGGGAATGACTGTAACTAAGGTTGCAGATCAGGAGACTCATAGAACATTGTACATATGGATTTAAATCTAACCTTGTGTTGTTTGGTTATGCAGTTTTAGTTTAACAAATCTGTTTGCTCAGTTAGTGTCACTTAGCATTTGTTCTTTGAACTGTGCTAACGGTTTTACAAGGTTATTGAATGCTGTACGGAGTTGACATGCCAATCCAGCATTTATAATGTTTGCTTTAACTAAAGTGTACTTTTTGCGACTGATTTAATGTGTTATTCCTGCAGTTAAAGATAGATTTGTGTCCTTTAGTCTGACATGATTGAGAAGAATTCGTAATCCTATCCTGTTTTTCTATTGGAAAAAAGGCATAGGGTGTTAATCTAATTGGCAGGTATTAAAGCGCTTTAAATAATAGACTAAAGGGAATGAGACACAGATAACTCTTAGAATGAAGATGACAATCCTGCAAACCAGCATTTCACAATTCCACCAATAATAAATTAAGGCACCCAGTAAAAAGTGAATTGGTATATAGTAGTTCAATACAGATGGGGTAAATTATGCTGACTAATGTTATGCCATACCCTGCTGACAGTAAAAGCACAAAAGTGTAGATCAAAACGAACACTGTGCAGTGAGATATTGACCCAAACAGTGCTAGGAAAGCCTCCAATCACATTTTACAGTAAAGTCCTGTGAAGTTTTGGTAACATAATAAGAAAATATATCAAATGCAAGAATTATTATTTATTAAAACAGCAACTAACATGGTATAGAAGTGCAATGACAGAGGTTTTAAATGCACCAAAGTCCAATAACCCAGGTCAGCAATCCTCAATGGCATTGAACTATACGAGCGGTTGTATTATTTGACTACACTCTTCAGTTTTAGAATAATCAAATCGATTTATTTATGTACGCCATGTACTACTCCATGTATGCTCCAAAGGAGAATTGGACTCCGAGACAAAGTCTGAAACTGAACAATTATTTACAATATGATTTATGACCAATTCCTTATCTTACATAATATATCAATCTATCCTTATGATCCCCTGATCATTCACCTTACAAGGTACTCCAGGATACACGTTCCTAATTAACTCAATCGAAAACCAGAAAAGTTACACAACTTGCATGCGATCGCCAGGAAGGCGGAAGGCAAAAAAGATGGACCTTGGTCTTTTTTTTTGTCTAGTATTTCTTTTGTTCTTATGTGGCTTTGAATGTTATAATTCACATGAATGCAAAACATTTGTTCCATTTTATGGTTAGGTCTAGGCTAATCCCTATCAATTAAAAATCTATCTAATGGGGAATCCTGATTGTGTAGTGAATAAAACTGCACTTTATAGACTAAGAGCTCAGTGATTCAACAACAACACATTACATTTGTAAAGCGCCTTTCACATCGGGAGGTTGTTCCAAGGTGTTGGACAGTCAGGGATTTGGAGCCGAGCAGGTGGTTGGGATCAGGGGCAGGGGTCGAGGGCTGGGAGGAGGGTGGATGAATGTGCGGTCAAAGAGGAGGGTCTTGAGATGTACTTTGAAGGAGGCAAGGGAGGGAGCAAGGCGAACAGACTGATTCAAATTGTGATGTGTGCCGAGTTTGCTGGCCTCAGCTGGGACAATAAATTGGAGGATATAAACGGAAGATATTAAATTGGCCCTGACCTTCTCAAGGATAAAGAAGGGAAAACCATCTAAGTCCCTCTATAGCGCCCTCTACTGGTTGGTATGTAGCAATGGAATAGGGATGCCCTCTACAGGTAAGTGGCCTATCAACACTCACTGCCAAGGCTCACACAAGAACAATGTCCTCTTGGGTGGTTACCAGAGCCAACCATCATACCAACAGGTGGAGGCTTAGCCAAGAGCAGGGAGACATTTGCCAGTGGGGAGAAAAATGGTGCATAAAAATCAGACACATGCATTTTAAAAAAAAATCAATCTAATGGGAACTTCATTGATGGCTCAGTGAATAAATACATTCATACCTCCACACTCCCACTGAACCATAACCACCAGGATGGAGCAATCTCTCCTGAACTTAAAGCATCCAAATTAGTTAAAGTAGTTATTTAGGTCTCAAGTCCCCCAAATTGGACTCAATGCAGCAATCAGAATGTTAATTAAGATGGTATCCTAAAATGGCAGAACACACTTGGTTTCTCTGTCTTCACTATTAAGAACAGTATTCAGGTGTCCACCTCTGGCCCATTCAATATGACAAAAAATTACATGGACGACAAATGTGATCCCTTTAATTGCTAAGGCTAAGATTCTTTTCTCTAGTGTCAATGAACAGAGTAATAATAATAATAATAATAATCCTTGCATTTGATATAGCGCTTTTCACGTCGGGAGGACGTCCCAAAGCACTTCACAGAACACACTGTAAAGTGAATTGACTGTACATTTGTGGGCGAACGTGGCAGCCAATTGCGCACAGCAATGTCCCACAGTCATGGATTGAAAATGACCAATTTATTATTGTTTTGGGTTTTTGGAGGGATTATTATTAGGCGTGTGGAGTGGAGTAAGGAAACTTGCCCAAGGTTTCGCCCTCTGCCTGGAATTGAACTCAGGTCTCTCGCTTGCAAAGTGAGTGCTCTAACCACTGAGCTACAGGACTCCAACTCCCACTGAACCATAACCACCAGGATGGAACAATCTCTCTTGAACTTAAAGCATGCAAATTAGTTAAAGTAGTATATTAGAGTCCACATTCTCATTACAAACCAGACTGGAGTTTCGGTACATCAAGCGATCATTTTATTAAACATTGAGCCTTCTAATATGCATGACTCTTGGGGTCAACCTGGAAAGTAAAATACTGCACAGAATTATTTGGGTGAACATTATGACATACACAAGTTCTTCTCCACAAAAATACAAAGGGACTATATGCTCCAGGGTGCCCCAAAAGTCGTGATAGCTACTCTATTATCTAAAAAAAATCATAATTTCTTTAAGACTTATTAGACATTGTAATGGTATCATCAGTTTTTGATCACTCTGTAACATCATCATTCTTCCTAACAATTTTAATCTTAACAGTACATCTAGGCTCAACTATGCCAATTCCCTGCTTGTCGGCTTTCCCAACTCTTTCCTCCACGAGCTGCAGATCATCCAGAACTCTGCAGCTCCTGCACCAGGCTCCGTGACCCCATCACACCCACCCTCGCCCGGCTACACTGGATTCCCATCCCTCAGAGGATCGAGTTCAAAATCCTCGTCCTCGCCTTCAAGACCCTCCATGGCCTTGCCCCCTCCTACTTGTCTGACCCACTAACCCCTTATCAACCTCTCCGCTCCGTCCGGTCAGCCTGCTCCATGTTCCCCACACGGCCTGCCTCACCATCAGCAGTTGGGCCTTCAGCCTTTCTTCTCTCACCCACTGGAACTTCATCCCACATTCTCTTTGGCTCATGCCCTCTCTTGCATCCTTCAAGGCACGCTTCAAGACCCTCCTCATTGACCATGCCTTCGGCCACGCTCCTACCCTCTCTGCCCTCCACCCTCCCTGATCCCAACCCCCCCCACTCCCGCTCGAGTCCTAATCCCTGGTTGTGGTTTTGTATTGTACTGTATTGACATTCTTTGTCTCACTCTCTCTTCTGCTCTCAAATGGGGTTCTCACATCTCCTTCATTGCTAAAGCAGACATAATTGCTCTTATCTGGAAGTATCTTTTAAAATCCATGGATTGCATCACCTAACCACTTCTTTGTGACTCATTTTGTTTGTTACTCAATGAGTTTCAGCCCTTCGCATAGTTTTTCAATGAAAAAGAATATACCATGGATATATAAATCACTAGAGCTATACAGGATTGACTTTATTGTTTTTCAAGTTGCAGGTCTGCCTCCGCTAGAACATCCACAGTTAGGTCAGTGAACTGACTTTTGCAAATCTAGCATTTTGTTCTCCATTTGCACAGGTCTCCATGTCTTGAGAGGGTCAGCAGGTTGCTCCCAAATTAGCCCACGTAAACCCACAGTGGAGCCCGGCAGCCCAGAGTCTTGCTCCTGGTTGGGGTTAATGCCTGATTTTAATTGCTCTTCGCTTTCTAGGAAACAGAGTATCGCATGTTCGTGGTCTGGGTAGACAAATGTAATTGGATAATCATCAACGGGTGACATCGGAGTTTGTGCTGCTCTCTCCACAGGTATATTTGTTACAGTATGTGTCATCAAATAGGATTATTAGCCAAATAAGCTTGTTATACAGGGTGAAACCTCTATCACCTCTATTAAGGGGTCTCCTTATTGGATACTAACCAGCAAGTATAATGCCAATTTGCGAATCACACGGTGAACAGAATTGGGGTCTCCAGCCCCTTAGCTTAGAGATCAACCCAGGCTCCGCACAACAACGTAATAATACCCCTCACCATTTCTAAACATCAACAATTTAGATCTTAAAATGCTCCAGGCCAGGTTTTAGCTGTAGTTTAACCTTTTCTTATCTAAGAAAAACATCCAGAAACCAGTCCTCAACATTCACCCTTTAACTGATACAGAGGTTAACTGGTCAGCCACTGCAACCAGTGCAGAAGAAAATGTAAAGGTTGTGGTCAGAGCATATGGCTCTTGCTGACAAAACGTGGGCAGGAATCTATCAACCGTTCTATTTGCAAGTCTGCAAGTGTGCCTTGTGATCGTCCAGTTGGCTAAAAAACATGAAAAATAAATAATTAGCTGCTTTATTGTGACAGAGATCAAGGTACGTTTGATTTTTTTTGTCAAAGCCAGCGTTTTGCATGTTTGGAAAGTTCACAACATGACTTTGCACCAGACTCTCCACATAGCATCAAATTTAGACTTCATTTACCTAAACTCTCCTTCTCTAAGGAGTAGAGATGACAATTGACATGATTTTATCATGAGGTTCATCAGCTTGGCCCTTTTGCAACAGGGGAAATTATCCTGCAAATCTAAAAGCATTAATTTTCAAAAGCCCTAATGGTAAATAGAGGAATTCAATAAGACCACACCTTCACCAATATTGTAGGAAAAAGATCAAAGATTATAGTCACTGAAGACAAAAGATTGCTGGTTAGACTTGTGAGTGACATGAAGAAGCTGGCCGGAGTTCACCTTTGACTGCTTTAGGTGTCTTTGCCTCTTCCTGCTCAGTGCTGAAGTAATTGATATTGGGTATATTTCCCATTGAAAGGCTTCACCTTTTGTAAGAATTAAAAGATCACTTACTAGTTTCCATGTTGGATTTGCAAGCAATAACAGCAACAGCTTGCATTTATACAGCACATTTCTAACGTCTCAGAGCGCTGAGTAAAGAATACTGAGGGGAAAAAATAGAAACCTCAAATGCTTCAGTGCTGCAGATATGAAATAAAAATAGAAACTGCTGGAAATGCAGTAAATCAGCATCAGTAGCACACAAAACTTAACACATGAAATGTTAACCTATCTTTGTCCTTCAGATGCTGACTTGACTGTTGTCCATTTCCAGTTTTTCAATACTCTCAGAGTGACAAAATACAGTTAGATGGTATAATGGGAGATTAATGCAACAGAGGAGGTAGTTTTGCTGGAGAAAATGGCTGTCCCTTGCCTTTGACATTTCTTACGTTAAACTATGGCTTGTATCTGTAACCTCATAGTGAGCAGTCACATTCCTGGAAAGCCTTTTGCTGATGTATTAAAATCAACATGAAGGCTCTGCTGCTGCAATCTATTTGCCACGACACAGTTGGAATTCTCTCTGTATTAATAGTGATAACTCTCTGTGGGTCTTTCGGATCAACCTGTGGACTCATCATTTATTCTGGATACATGTTTTTGCTGTTATTTAGATTTTTAAAAAATTATTTAATCCCATTATTGTTTGCTTTTGAAGTTAGAGGGAGCTCATAGTCTAGGTTGAAGCTTCAGTGCAGTGCTAGAGAAGCGCTGCATTATTGGAAGCCTTTCAGTTGAGACATTAAACTGAGATAAGTTAGGTAAAGATCCCATGGCACTATTGGCCAACAATTCTACAGATAAAATTGGCCATTCATTTCAGGGTTGTTTGTGGAACATTGCTGTGTACAGACTGTTGCAGTATTTGCCTACAAATGAACATTCTCTAAACTTTACAGTAAATCTTGTAATGCATTTTGAGAGGTTTTGGTAGTGTGATATGGATTATAATATAAGGATTATTCTGAAATAAATCTGAATTGTCAGTTGATCTTACCTCTTAAACCTGAGTCTTTTTATTGTCTGTTAAACATGTTATTAGCATTCAGTTTATCTAAACGCTTTAGGGTTTTGAAGATTTTGGGTCTATTCTGATTTTGAATGAGACTTGTCAAGAATGTGTAAATTCTGTGAAGCGCTTTGAGCTGTGTAGAGTACACAATAAAAACAATGTAAGGATTGTTATTATTAATAATTTGGGTGGAGGGAACAGACGCAGCCTACAAAAGTGTTCACGGGATTAACATGGATTGTTTTTGGTGAAAGTCAATGCTGCAATTTTCACCATCACCAGTAAAACCTACACATGGTTCTGACACTCTGAAATATATATCCAGCTAGTAGCTTTCTATTTAAAGTAAAGAATCAATATGCCAAAGAAGGATTCTTTCAATGGTGGCAGACACCAGATAAAGACCAAAGTAGTAAACATCTGGTCCCCTCCTCTGATACAAAATATGTTCTTCTGCTGGCTAAGTTATCTGCTTTAGAATTTTGCCACAAGATGCCTATCCTGAATGACATGTCCCACAAGAGTTTATAATTAAGAAATATTGAGCTTCTACAATCTGTGAGAGCTAGGTATTTTTTACTAGTAACTATATGATTATTGCTCTTAGAATACTAATTTATTTCATCATTACATGGCATTCAATGGGACATAATATGAAATAATGCAAATTAAACAGTTCAACATATGGAAGTGACCTATTGAACCTTAGCTAAAAGCCAAGATTTACAGTTTGGGAATTCTAATAAAATGACAGGAATACCACAATAGTATGTGATCAGTATGTGATCATAGTATGTGATCAG
Source organism: Callorhinchus milii (assembly GCF_018977255.1). NCBI lineage: Eukaryota > Metazoa > Chordata > Chondrichthyes > Chimaeriformes > Callorhinchidae > Callorhinchus > Callorhinchus milii. Next base: position 52,317,317 of record NW_024704744.1, read on the forward strand.
TATGATCCAAGTTGTAAACAGCAAAAAAAAATTGCAGCATAGTATAGAATCACAGCTAATGCTATTAGTGCATTTCAAAGTATATGGTCAAGACTAAAGGGCATAAGGATAAGTATAGATATAGTTAATTAAATATTGTGGAATACGGAAGTATGGTGCCACTGACAGCAATGGAGGTCATTTATAGAATGCAACTAGGCAGGATCAAATAATATAGAGTACCATGTTAGCTTAACTCAGAGCGAAGCTTGGTAAAGATCCATGCTACGATTCAAAGAGAATGGAGTTTCTTTCAATATCCTGGCCAACAATCCCCCATATAAAATTGCACAACCACTTTGTGGCTGTTTGTGGGGTATTGGAGTCCTGTAGCTCAGTGGTTAGAGCACTCGCTTTGCAAGTGAGAGACCTGAGTTCAATCCCCGGCAGGTCAGGGCGAAACCTTGGGCAAGTTTCCTTACTCCACACAGAGCCTAATAATAATCCCTCCAAAACCCAAAACAATAATAAATTGTTCATTTTCAATCTACGACTGTTTGTGGGACATTCCTGTGCGCAATTGGCTGCCGCGTTCGCCCACAAATATACAGTCAATTCACTTTACAGTGTGTTCTGTGAAGCGCTTTGGGACGTCCTCCCGACGTGAAAAGCGCTATATCAAATGCAAGCATTATTATTGTGGTGTGCAAATTGACCTTTGCATTGGACTATAAATGCAGTCACTACGCTTCACAGTAAAATCCTGTGAAGCCCTTTGAGATGTCTTGCTGACATGATAAGGTGCTGTATCAAATGTAAGAATTATTATAATTTTTGCTTGTTTCTAAACTAGAGAAATCTTGTAAAATTTCCTTATTCTCTTGATCTTATTACAACAACAAAATTACATTTGTAAAGTACCTTTCACGTCGGGAGGACGTCCCAAGGGCTGAACAGTCAGGGATACTAGTACTGAAATGCCTGGTTGTAAATATCTCTAAAATCTGGAATCTAAGTTTAAAAAGACTTGCGAGTGGTGAATTAAAAGAAATTATTGAACAGGTTAAAATAAATGATTACATTTCCTACATACTTGTTAATTCAGGCTTGGCCAGATGTATAACCCATTGCACTGCTTTTCACTTCAAATAAATGATTCTGACCACAGAGATATCTTTTAGGTGTGGCCAATTGCAAAATTACTACTGAAGCCATCTGCAAAATTAATAAATCATAGCTTCTCATCTTGGACATAAAATGGTATTAAATTTTGCATTGAATAATGTTCTTTGCGATTAAAGCTCTTTATATTGTTTAGTAATTGAAAAGTCTTGGCATTATTTTATGAACCAGTAATCCTGCTGATAACACAATTTGGCAGTCCATGACTATCTATACACTAGTGTAGCTGAGCTAGCATTCATTTTTCAGTTTTCTGTCCTTTGGATGAGACATCAAGGTCCTATCTGCCTTTCAAGGTGGACATGATAGATCCCATGGCATTGTTTGAACAGAGAAGGGAATTTCTCCCTGTTTCCTGGCCAACTAACCCTCCAAACAAAATTGGTCATTCACTGTTTGTCAAACACTATTGTATATAAATTGGCTTCCATTTGAACTCACAAAACAGTCACTACACTTTACAGTATATTCAGTGAAGCACTTTGGGTGTCCCCCCAATGTGAAAGACACTATGCCAAATGTAAGGATTATTATTTTTAAATACATCAATCCTAATTGCTTCAACTACAGCTTCTGCATTGACATTGTGTCAGAATCAAGGACTTCAGATACAGGTAACCAGGTACAGAATTGAATACCCTTTAATCTGTTCCAATAATAAGCCTTAAACTCAGTCTCAAGAGAGATCCTCCCCAGCCAACAATCTCCTATATGACATTACTATTCACCACACCAGCCTTCCTAAAATGTTACATTTGAGAGGACGAGTTGAATGTATTTAGAAACCAGATGCACTCCGTCAGCCAGTGCAATCCTGTAATGGTTAGGGCGCTCGCCTCGCAAGCATGAAGACCCGGGTTCGATTCCCAGGCAGGGCAAAACCTTAGGCAAATTTCCTTATTCCTCACGCCTCTGTTTACTAGCAGTAAGTAGGAATCTGTTTTTTAAGTAGATTGCCAGATTGTTTTCCAGGGGTAATCATCCTTCCAAAAAAAGTATTGATCACTCAATCCACGACTGTTTGTGGAACGCTACTGTGTACAATTGGCTGCTGCATTTCTCCCACAAAATATATCGTCAATCTACTTTACAACATATTCTGTGAAGTGCTTTGAGATGTCTCAATGACAAGGCGCTATATCAAATGCATGGATTATTATTATTATTATTCCTTAGATTCAGCTGGATAGCATTGTTAGCAGTTTTGCTCCAAGTCTGTTGCATTGGGTGCAGCCTGCCATAAATCCAGTTGATAAAGAACATGTGTTTCATATGTGACTGTAAGTGAAAAAAGTAGCATTACTAGTAAAATGCATAAAAAACTTAATCATATCAATAAAATTTATTAAAGAAAAAAAATCTTGTGTTAGCAATAGAAAAGCAAATTTCGCAGCATTCCAAAAACACCAATCTGCACCAAAGATTTGCTCCCAAAGTCAATGGGAATATCACATCAGCATGTCATCGTGACTTCACATCAATAGGTTGAACTAGTCTGTTATGAACTTTGAAACTAAGCAAAACTAAGTAAACAAACGGGTTCTCAAATCAAAGAAGCCAATATCACTTTGTTTTTAAAATGGAGAACTCTACCTTTCTTTGAAAAAGGGTACATTTGGAGGGTTTTCTTAAAAATCATGAAATGACCTGCAGCACAGTTGTGCGACATTGCACTATGTGATGGAGTGTTCACATGTGGCAAGTTCATTATCTTAGCCATTCTGATAAGAGTGAGCAGAGGTCAGACACTTTTCTCCCCCTTCCCACCCCCCACCCCCCCACCCACACCCCAGAAATGAGGAAAGACCCACTGGTGAACTCACTCAACCTTTCATGGGCGCCTCACAGCCACTGGTATTAACAGTAGCATTAGCAGCATTCTGGGAATAAGTTGCTGGCCCGTTGACCTCCTCTGCTAAGGATTAATGTGTGACCATACAGTTCTAAAGAAAAAATAAACCTCAACAGAAAATGGGGAGGAGAATTCCTCTGAATATGCAATCTGATATTTCTGCTACTAGCTAAATGTTCTAAGAAAGATGACATTGTTGTGGCCAGCTTGTGCTCTTTGCGTAAGCTTTGAAACTTTCCACAGAAGATAGAGACAGTTTATACTAATTTGCCATTTTTTAAAAAATAGATAGAGTCCTCTTGTAAAGTGAGAGAAAACTTACTCAGGAAAATATTCCACAATATCTGAAATATTACACCATTGATTCCTTCCAAAGTGATAAAGTGAAATGATACAAATCGATAAAGGACTTAATGAAATAAGATTAGTTGGACAGACACTCAACAACATGAGAACTTTCAGAAGTATTGTTTCTCACCTGCACAAAACTGAACACTACTAATACACAATGTGTTGTTGCCTTAGCTAAAGCCTAACTTTATTTCATGATGCATACGTGGACTTAAACTAACCGCAAAAACACATGAAAAGCAGTAGTTCCACTAGGGAAGAGTTAGTAGAGCTGGCATATTTACAAGAAATTAAAGTTATATTCACAGCAATCAGATTTCACATCTTGTGGTCCGATACATTTTTAGGTAAATACAATACACATGATGTTTTAATACACTGACTTGAATACAAAAATTCTCTTATCACAAATTTGATTTTGTTTCAGACATCCACAAATAATTTGTTTAAATATCCAGGGTGTAGGCTCCATTTATAATTTGACCTGCCAGAAATAGTGATTTGATTCATCTTATGAACAAATGAAACTTATTTTAGCTTAATTATATGAATATGGTGAGGTGCTGAAGCTTGAAGATTTACTGCCTTTGCACCATACAGAAACTTCTCTATGCTAACATATAGAGGTTTGAATGTTGTTCATGTAAGTTAACACTGCCCTAAGTACCTTTTTTTCCAGCCTAGCTTTATATCTCTCCTAGTGAAGGGGCTAACATTCACTAGTTATCCAATGTCACTTTATTCAGAGAACTTTAAGCGGATGTTTTCATTTATGTTGTAGTATTTTATTCAAAACAATCAGTAAAATATTCCACAGTATCTGAAATATTATGTCAATGATTCCTTCCAAAGTGATAAAAGGCCTTAATGAAATGAAATGGTATTACATTGAGTTAGGATTTGACAGAGAATACTTTTCCTGCCCAATGCAAGAAAAAAAAGGTTAGTTTTGAAAATTAATTTAATTTGGACCTAAATAAGATTTTGTACTGTAACAGTACTGTTCCACATCTTTTGTCATTTTCGTCACAGTATTGTCACAGCAGATATGAATGGTATTAGAAAGTGTAGCTTGCATGGAAATGCCATGAAATGCCGCATTTCATCCACAAAATATAGTCAATTTGCTTTACAGTATAGAGCTTTGAGATATCTCGAAGACATCAAATGGAAGGGTTATTATTATTAATTATTTTAGCACCAATTTGCACCAATGCTCTGGAAAATAACAATTGCACTTGGACGCCGGTTATGCATAACTGTAATGTATCCAAATTTGCACTGACTTATCATTTGTCAAATGAGCTGCATTGTGCAACCTGGAAATACAAGGTGATCCATCCAGCTTTTAATACTGCTACATCATATCACCCACTCTTCTATAATATTGGAGGCTTGATATATGTCCTTGTTACACTCGTGTTTTAATCTGAACTCTGAAACATAGGAGAAACAGTCACAGAAATCTATGAGTTAACTGATGTATGACTTGAACAGTGTTGCTCCGAAGCTTCTGCGAAATCGAAGCACTACTATCTGGGAGGAATGAGGTGAATGAGACGGTGGTATAGTAATGGCATTCTCTTCATAAACCAAAAATATAGACGTGAGTTCAAATACATGCTTCCTCGGGACTTAACGGGTCCACATGTAGAACACGAGGGGTAAGTTACAACATTAGATTCTCAAAGATGACTAGATTTCCATCCAGACTTCCCTGACTGGTAGCTTACCAATCTTAGGGATCTTACATGTGGCCATTTCTAGTAGGATTTCTTCATAGAGAAGCCATAAGCACGTTACGCTAACGCACAGGAATTCCCCTCTTATGTGGCCGGCTTTTGGAGCAGAATTCCTGTTGGCCATCAAGCCATGAGTGATGCCATTCTGGTTACTGGGGGGAAACCCCATTTGGAATCATTAATAAGTGAGAGGAGGGAGAGAAAAGCAAAAAAGATTGGAAAAAATATTTAGTGGAGGTCAAATTTCAAATGGTTACTCTAACCCATTGTCTGACATATTATTATACAGTTTAAATACTTTTAGTGTTTGGCACAAAATATTTTTTGTATTGTCGATAGTTAAAATAATTGTTATGAATGCAAGTTCAAAATGATTCTATATGTATGTATATGTTGCACCACATAGTGTGAGGATATCAGTTCAATTCCTCACTCTGGAGAGTGTTGATTCTGAGCTATATCACTTTGGGTCGATGCCATGAACAGACCAGATGTTTTCGTAGAGTGAGGAACAGAAATCAGAAGTCATGCTGTTCCGAGGCAGTAGTGGTGACCTCTTGGCTACAGGTAGTGTGTGATCTGTGAGCGATTTTTATGAAATGATTTCTTAAAATAATCCGAAGTACAGTTGGGATAGCTAGCAATTATGAGACAGGTAGCAGTAAAATATAAAGTATATGTTCAATGTTTCTTATAGGTGATCCAGTATTGTTCAAATTGCAGTTGCCGTTAACAGAATCAGCTTGTTTGACTTTTGGTTGAGAACAATTAATACAAATATTGGTCTTTGTTTCTTGTAAATCTGAATACCTCTCCCTCAAAAAAAGCTTTCAGCATCCAGCCCTAGAAAACCGTAAAAATTACATATTCTTACAATTTCAGTGGATCAGAATCCAGGAGTAATTATTCACTAGAAAAGAGAGTTCCTAAGAATATTAAATGCAGCCTACTGTAGGCTGTTATCAGTCTGTTATCAATCAATATTCATTTTGTAGTTACATTCCAGTAGATGTAAGTCAGCATGGACCACAATTCATGTGAGATATCTAGTTTGCAGACTACTGGGATAACTAACTTCCATCTAGAGCAGGAAAACCAAAAAACTTCATTTCAGGATTTTTTTTAGATTTTCTCATATTTCTAAACCTCTCTTAAAGTTGTATTAGTAAACAGATTTAAAGGACTGGCACCTAACCAGTCCACAGATACTGTAAATCTCCTGTTTCAGAGCCTATGCTATGAATAAATGTTTGAGCATCTATAACTTTGTTAAATGTTCGATGAGCTGCTGTTGTTCCTTCAATTTCTCTGCCCCATCAATAGGATAGCTTTGTTTTTCTAGCGTTGCCACTGATGCATTGCTACATCCTGCCTCTGCCTGGGAGGCTCCTTTGATTTTGGCTAATTTGACCTTTGCTTGCAATTCTGTAGCTTCCTGGAAGGTCTGTGTCAAGGGCTTGCCAAGGGTCTCCGGGAGCATCAATGTTAACAAGCCAGTCACAAAGGCCATGACTCCGACAATGAGCTGCCAAAAACAGATAAAGAACACATGTGTTTATAAATATTTATTGATTGAGACTATTTTTTTAAAAAATCCAGCATTTTCACACTTGTGGATATTTATAATATGGAGTCCTGTAGCTCAGTGGTTAGAGTACTCGCTTTGCAAGCGAGAGACCTGAGTTCAATTCCAGGCAGGGTGAAACCTTGAGCAAGTTTCCTTACTCCACACGCTTAATAATAATCCCTCCAAAAACCAAAAACAATAATAAATTGGTCATTTTCAATCTACGACTGTTCGTGGGACATTGCTGTGCGCAATTGGCTGCCGCGTTCGCCCACAAATATACAGTCAATTCACTTTACAGTGTGTTCTGTGAAGCGCTTTGGGACGTCCTCCCGACGTGAAAAGCGCTATATCAAATGCAAGGATTATTATTATTATTATAACATTTATTTTTGAGTCACAGAAAATATATTATTGTTATTATTATTGTATCCCATCTTAAAGGTCACACCATCAAGGTTGATAAATTTAGCAACCAATGAAGAATTCCTCCAGTGTTAGATGTCAGAAAGACCTCCACTTTGAGGTAATTACAATTACAAAGATTTATAAGATTTGCAAAGAATGTACAGCACAGAAACAGACCACTCGACCCAACCAGTCTGTGATTAAATTCTACGATTCTTCACCCATTCCTTATACCCTCCCATATCCTTCTATTGCCGTCACCTTCACGTGAAGGTCCAGCTTCCTCTTGAATGCGTTGACACAACTTGATTCAACAGACACTTCAGACAGCAAGTTCCATAATCTCACTACCTATTTCATTACCTACAATTTTACTAAATGTAATCTCTGTCTTAGATATTGTACAGTGGAGCCTCATTGCAGCACATTGTTTGTGGTGGGGGGAACCATTACCTGTGATTCTCATTACCTGTGGTAGGAAGATCCATACTGCAGACAAGAGAACGCAGAAAGGAGCCACTGTGCTTCCAACACGGGCCATCATACTTCCACTGCCCACAGCCAAAGAACTGAAAGAAAACATTGTTTAAAATCAACTTGTAACTCTCATCCATAGAAGCAAGATTTAAAAAAGAGTCTTGAACAGTGGAGTGCCAGCATTATGCATTATGATTGCAGCATTATGTTCACTAATGTTGCAATCCAATTTAAGCAATGTTTTCTTTTTTTGTAACCAAATCTCTGTGAGAAAATTGGCTGCTGCATTGGTTCACAAAATACAAAGTCACTGCACTTTAGTGTATGCTGTGAAATGCTTTCAGGCGTCCTTCAGACGTAAAAAGGTGCTAAACTACAGGGTTTTTCGTTTTATATATTATATTTTGCTCCAGCTTATTTCTCAAACCTAATTGTATTGAAAAAAATGTCTGCATTGTGGAGATTTCAAGCTGTGATATAAAGTATTTATTGGAAATTCGGCAGATCCACATCGAGCATCAAAAAAATATTATTGATTCAAGCATTGTCATGGTGCAGCACTCTGGAGCAACGATATAATAATATAATAATAATAATAATTCTACGTCTTTGAGACATTTCAAAGCGCTTCACAGAATATACTGATTGATTGTATATTTTGTGGGCGAAACGTGGCAATCAATTGTCCCACAAACAGTCATGGATTGAGTGACCAAATTTTTGTTTAAGGGATTATTGCCCCCGGAAAAGCGATCCATCAATTGACTAACAACCGGGTTCCTACTCACTGCCAGTTAAACAGAGGTGTGTGGAATAAGGAAACTTACCCAATGCTTCACCTGGCTTGGAATCAAACCCAGGTCTTCTCATTTGCGAGGCAAGTGCTCTAACCATTAATCTACAGGACTCCCCGATGCTCTATGTTACAACATTGGTGGAAGTGATTTCCCACATCATGGCGGAGTTGCCTATATTACCTGATCTTTAATACCAAAGCATGATACCAACATATATTGCAGGTCTGCAGGATATCTAAAGGTATGTAGTGTGCATGCTTGATAGGGGGCATGTGTTGCACTGGAGAAGGAGAAATAAATCAAAGTAGGGCTTCAGTTTCTGATTGCTAGCCAGGCCTATGCTGCAAAGTGTAATTGTGGACATTGGTGAAGCCAGGAATGAGCTACACCCCCAACCCCAATGATCAAATAATACACTGACAGGCAATGACTAGCCTATTGTTCACCCACAAATATACAGTCAATTCACTTCACAGTGTGTTCTGTGAAGCGCTTTGGGACGTCCTCCCGACGTGAAAAGCTCTATATCAAATGCAAGGATTATTATTATTATTATTATTATTGCCCATTTACATAGTGGCTTCCACATGAACAAATATCTTAAAGCACTTAATAGCTATGGTTTGATTATTCTCGTTTCTCTCTTTTTTAAGATCAGGTTTATTTGATTGACTGTAATCAGCCTCAAGCAGTGTATATATGTTTATACCTTTCTCACCTTGTTCAAAGCCCATCTCAACCCGTACCTCTTCAGCCTGCTTTTGGTCATCTTTCTACTCCCCAAACCCTTTGGCTCCTACTTCCAGCTCAGGTGCCCAGACAGCAGTGTCAAACATTTTAAGATGTCCTCCCGACATGAAAAGCTCTGTATAAACATAAATTGTACTTTATATGCAGAACTTACCGTATTATAGTAGGATACAGTTCCGCGGTGTACAGATAAATCAGCCCAAATGCCAGAGCTATGGCAAACTTTCCAATCATGCTCAGAGTGATAGACAGAGCCTCAATGTCCTGCAGCAAATAGAAAAGATCCAGTCAGGATCACTTCCCAAGCACATCATCTGAAATTACTTTTATTCAAATGTTCAACTTGGAAAACAAAATATGCTGGAGTCTGCATGTCAGAATACCTGCACTTATTATGTCATTGAGAAGTCTCAAGAGTACTTTTCAGGTGTCTTACCTGTTAATATGAATTAGGCATACTAACTTTGAGCGCTCTGAAGCACTCTGAGACGCCATCTGGCGTGGAGGGCGCTATATAAATCCAAGTTGTTGTTGTTGTTGTTGTTAACTTAACATTGTCTGTTACACATGTCAAGTTATGGGCACTTCATGCTTTCTCCAAATGTTCTCAATATTCCGAATGAGCTGGCAAGTCCTAGGAGGGCTGAAGGTTTCCTTTACTGAGAAATCAGACACCAAACTAGCTTTCAAAAGCCTGCATGTTTTTGGTGGCAGGGAAATTTGAAAAGACATTATCCTCGTGGGCAAAATAAGAAAGGTTGCAACAGAGAGAAATTTAGAGGCAAGACCGTAGACACTATTAAAAAGAATTTCCAAGTCAGACACCGATAATGGGGCAGAGAGGGTGGGTGATGCACTGAAGGCCCAAGTCTGCCAAGCAGTGGGGATGAGCAGTAGATAGAGGCTAGAGAAGATCACAGAAGGAGAAGATCAGAGGTAGGAAGGTGCAAAGGGTCCAAGGAATTTTTAGGAATGAGTTAAGTCAATCTGCTAGGAAACGGGGAGCCAGTGAAACCTGATGAGAACAGGGCTGCTGGACATAAAAGAGATGACAGGCTTGGTAACCTTCAACTAATCTTTGAGACAAAGAAAAACAAATCTCATATAACAACAACAAAATTACATTTGTATAGTGCCTTTCACATCGGGAGGACGTCCCAAGGCCCTGGATAGACAGAGTTATGGACCCGAGCTGAGGGTCGGGGTGGGGGAGGGTGGAGGGCGGGGGGGGAAGCAGGGAGACCGAAAGCACGTTAGAAGAGGAGGGTCTCGAGGTGGGTCTTGAAGGTGGCGAGGAAGGGGGCGAGATGGAGGGACTGCAGGATGGAGTTCCAGAGGGTGGGTGCAGAGTGGCGGAAGGCTCGCCCACCGATAGTGGGGTGAGCAAGGCGGGGGACGTGAAGCAGGCCAGAGCCCACTGAATGGAAGGAGCGGACAGGGTGTAGGGGGTTAGAAGTCGGAGAGGTTTTACCTGAGGAACCACCATGCTGAGAAAACAAGCCAGGCCGGTCAAGAACAGGGATGGTGCTAATGTATTTCTTCTTCCCAATTTGTCCATCACAAAGCAAGCAATAATATAGGAAGGAAGCTCCACTGCGCCTGTCAATCAGTACACAATAATACATAATGCAAAGGTTGTACAGCAAAAACAACTGGAAGAGTTATTCAATAAAAACACCTTTAAAATAAACAACAATAAGAAAAATCCTTGCATTATATATATCAAAAATAAAATTAATATTCTCATTAATAAAATAAAGAAAACAATTGATGTACATTTTCTCCCTCTTCCCCTTTCCGAGTTTCTCCATGCCATTTCTGGCTAAAAGGGCAGGCACCTGATCTGATCCCAGCTATTTGCCTCTGCCATTCTGAAACCGACCACTAAGACGTACAAACAACTATTGTGCCGTATGCCGTAGGATGGCTTTCCTCTGACTTTCTGTACCTCCCTCTCTGTAGAGAAGTGCGTAGCCTTCCCACGTGGCATGGCTGAGATAGGAAACTCAAAAGTAGAGGGGATTATATTCACAAACTTACATCACCAACATACCTCAATGGTAATACTGTAATACAACATTGAAAACAGATACATCAATGCAATTTATGTCATCAACTACATTCTCAAGTAAATACTATGACTGCTAGGAAATAAAATTGCATACAGTTGAGAGGTGATAATAAATATGAAACATAGTAATTTGTTATATGTTGGACTTAACCTGTTTTGTGCATATTCAAACCTCTTACTTGTAGGGCCAAGACGGATATTAAAGATATCTAGACAGACAAGAAAGCTGGAGTCAAAGGGTTTAAATCTTGAAACAGTAGTTGCATGCAGTAAAATCTAATGAAGAATTGCACAGTAGACAGCTGATCAATGAGACAAGTTGTATGTCATACTTCCAACAACTTTTATTTTCAACTGGATAGCACAATGGCTGGCAAGCCAATTGAAATGTCGACTTGTAATCGTTATATTATGTACCAGTAAACAGCCATGAAACTCCAGCCATCTAATTGGTTAACGAATGGGCATTTATCCACAGTACAGCTCTATATTTTTGGAATTAAAATTAAATTTCAAAGTCGTACTATATACTCCAGAGGGTTGCTTACCAATAGACATTGGGGGTTGATGCTCTACGTAGCAGTATGTTTATGGCACTCTGATGATGAGCACTTAGAATGGGATTTTCACTATTAGTGCACTTTATCATAGTGTTCTCAATATACTACCATGGGGACCACACCACAATTATACAAGTCAATGCTGGAAATGAATACCTGGTGTAATTTGCATCTTTGAAGATGTCCAAAGCATTATTGTTCATCTCAGAAACCATTGCTGCTACTGTATTGGAATCTCTCCAAATTGGCTTTCAATACCCTGGCTAATAATATGGCTATGTGCTGGACTTTCTATTTTCTCCCTAACAAACACATCTGAACAAAGTGTATCATTGAGATCCACCTTTCAGTAATTTATTTTACCATGTCTTTACTCATCGACAACAGTTCACAAAAAGACTTTTTCAAACATGGTTCCCGTTGGCTTTTGTTCACTGCCATCAAGTTCACTCCAAACACATCAGATCTAATTAGAAGGAAACAGAATCCAGAGAGATAAAATTCAAATAATAAAGAAATTAAATTTCTTCGGCCTCTTCTGGATTGCCAGTGTCAACAGAACTTTGAGAATAAGTAGGTCACGAAACAGCAATCATGGCAGAACCCATCACCATGACCAATGTACAGTGATATTGGTCTGACAACAAATGAACAATGATGGAAGCACGTTCTGCAAATGGGTTTTCTTAGAAACAAAGTAATTTTGAAATCCTGTTTGGTTTCTTTTTTTATTTCATAAAGGCTACTTAGAAAATGTAGAATATTATAAATATGATCATTAAACTCAGTTCATTTTAAATAAACATTGCCCCATTTTCAGGAATTTTTTGAATAATGCAAAAAAAAATTATATAAAAAGGAGGCTGAAAGTTATTCACTCCATCCAGATGGTCTCTGCCTACCTTCTTGAACAAATTACTTGAAGGATGTAAATACAATGCTGGCTCAACTGCCTAATATTTCTTCCCCTCTTCCATTTGGAAACACAACCACTTCCACATTGAATGCTCATACAGAGCAGCAGTTCACCCTTTTGGGATAAAACCCATGTGATAATAAAGTGTGTTAGGTCCTATGTGACTGTTTTAACAAATTTGCCAATTATAAAATAACAGCTTAATTATGTGTTTTAAATATTTTTGTTTCCTTTTTTAATCAACATTAAGAAGCAAGGCAAGCTTGCAGCAGTATTTATATATGCCAGACACTCTGACAAGATCTGCATATTAATTTTACCTACACTGAAATACCAGCTTCCAGATGGAGGCAGATGTTCTAGATAGCCCCACTAGCTTACTCACCCCTAACTTCGCCTGCCTCGCCAACCCACAACGGATCAAGTTCAAGATCCTCATCCTAACCTAACCATGGTTTTGCCCCGCTGTGCTTCACTTCCCCCACTCCACCATTAGCAGTTGGGCTTTCAGTGTACATGCCCCACTCCATGCCAGAGTCCCTTCGTCTTGCCCCTTCATGGTCTATCTCAAGACCTTCCTCTTTTATCATACTTTCAACTATCTTTTCCCCCCTCACCTTCCTCGACCCCAACCTCCAGCTTGGGTGCATTTCCTGGATTGTCCAGTGCCTTGGGACATTCTCCTGATGTGAAAGGCACTATGTAATTTTACATTTTTGTTTTATTGTGAAAAATTGATAAAGTGGGTATCCCAATTTAACGTATGATGTAATGCATCTAGACTTTCAAAAGAGTCTCTCAGTGGACTGAATAGGAAATGCTAAATGTGATAAAAACAGAAATTTGCAGCATCAAAAAAGTCAATTGTGTTTATACCATTGCTATTTCTGTTATTTTAAGTCATCCTTTATATTAATTCCAACTTCAATTTTTTTCTCCATATCCCTTAATAGTTTTGTTTCTTGGGTGCTTATTCAATTTTGAATGATTCTATTAATCAATCTCCAACATTTATGAATTCCATATCCTAACTACTTGTCTCCTCTTCGTGCATCTGTTAACCTAACACTCCCCCTTTTGTTACTCATTTCCCAAACTAAAGGAAATACTAAAGTTTACTTTTTAATGTTATACAGTTCTATCATACACCTGATCAATTTGCTCTGTTCTAGTGGAAAAAGTCCCAATTGATCTAGCCTCTTTCCATACATATATTATCTTAAACCCTGTATCATTCTAGTGAACTTGCACTACACTTTCCATCTCTTTGACGTCTTTCTGCAATGTCATGTCCAAAATTAACACAATATTCCAACCTATTCCAGCCTAACCGATATCCTAACATGATCTATTCAGTATCCTATTTATAAATCTCAATCCCCCCATCTCATATTTGTGATTGTGATAGTTTTTTATCCTCTTTGAACTCTGGGATATGGGTTTGAAAACAGAGCAGGAAGGAGGCCATCTCATCCTAGTGTCTGTAAAATACTGAGTGAAATAAACCAGTAGAATTGGAGTATCAATACAGTTCCTAGTGGGGATGGGCACAAAAACTGTCCATAATTCTGCATTTACAGAACTATCAATCTGACTGAGATACCATAAAGATAGCTTGTATGGGAAGTGATACCATTTATATTGCACTTTGAAAATTGGGGTGAGGATACATTGTGTGTGCTGAATAGAGAGAACATTTTTAGCCCAAGACATATTTTATCTGAGGATACATGTCACTGAAATTGGATGACCATAATGGAAAGAAAGTCTATCCCTTAGCACCTCCTTTTTATGGTAAGTCACCTATATAAAGATTGTATAAATAAAATTAAGAACTGATCAGACCAATGATGAGAATAGCTAAAACTAAGCTCATTGGAATTTGTTGTCTTATCTGTTGTATCTGATACGTAATGTTAAATTCCCAGACTCCCTACCATGCACTATTTTATTTCAATCAGAGTTTCACTGGCAAGAGCTTCAGCTCACAAGTGGATTCCAGTGTTACTTCAGAGCTATGCTTATAATGCATTGAGTCAGATTTATACATCAATGAGAGAAGACCTATTGATAGCAGGTTTCCTGACTGGACCATATGCCATAGGAATGTGGATTACAGTGCAAATGCCCTTAATTGTGTATGTCTAGGGTGGACTGATTTTCTATGGCTTCCTCAGGCAGGAGGACAGTGAGGGAAGTTTGTATTTAAGATGGAAGTTGGATGAAGAGTCACCAGTGTGCTATTCTTAGTGTGCTTGCAATGTAAATCAACAAATTGCAGATGGGGAGGGGCTATTTTGTCAAATGTCATGCTGTTGATGTACAAGCAGCAGATGGAGATGAACCGTGAAACTGTGGAAGTTACAACTTGCTGAAATCAAAACTATTAGAAGTCCCTGGACACGTTAATAGAATTCATAGAGACAGGCGCTAAACAAATGTCATTTTTGTTCTAACAAAGGGTCGTGGACCTGAAATGTTGACTGACTTTCCTTTCTCCATAGATGCTGCCTGACCTGCTGAGCATTCCCAGCAACTTCTGTTTTTGTTTTCAGATTTCCAACATCTGTAGTATTTTGGTTTTGTAATTTTTATTGTTGTAGTAGAGTTTAATAGAGAAAATAAGTTCCCCAAGCAACAGCCTCCTCAGTATGTTCACTCGCACAAGGAACTGTTCACTTGAACAAAGTTCAACATTTTGTGACAGCTCATTCTTTAATGACGCGATTTCATCCCAGTTCATCAGGTGCCAGGTCACAACGTGAAGATAAAGAAGCTGTGCAATATTCCTTCTCCTCCCCCCAACCCTCCCCACCACCAATGTTATGCCCCACATCAATACAAGCTGAAATATTGTTGGAAAAATAATTTGTGGCCAAAAAATCCTCTAGGTTGTGAAATGTCATAGTTAAAATCACAAATATTTTGAAAGTTGGCTGGCAATTTTCTCTTTAAAAATACAATAAATGGGGCTTCAGGCTCAAAGTTGTTGTAATATGTTACACCTGCAACCTTTCTTCATATCATGTCTTCAGATGTTTTTCTTTGGCCAAAACTCTTAAGTTAAATAGCAACACAGATGGTAAATTCTCATATTCATCCTCAGCTGCTTTTACGGCTCATGTTAGCAGGCAAGGCAAGAGGTTAATGTTCCACTTAAAAACAAACATGGGCAGATTTTAAAATGCAGCAGGTTTTAAGTCCCGCAATTATAATTCTAAAGACCACTTTTCAAAACAGAAAACAAGGACTGTATGATGACAAGTTCTTTAGGGATACAGGACTAGAACTGTCTGTTTAAGCAAAAATTCAGAAAAGCAGATTAAAAGCAAATCTGTCTCCTGGATAGCATCTGACAGCTGTATACGTCAACAGCAAAACAGTGTGCCAAATATAGCAGATAATGAGTTGCAACAGTTACCCCTTGGGGAACTCCTGCAGATCTACAGCCAGAGAATCCCAGTCAGAGGTTTGGAATTATAATCTCCCTCTTACTACATTCATTGAGTTGGTAGATTGGAAAGGATAATCACAGACCAGCTGCCACCAGGTGCAAGAGTTGTACAGTATGCAAAATCAAGACGGAGAACTTTCCTCCCCACCCCCAGCCGCTCTTGTGAACTGCCTAGCAGATAGTGTCTTGGTGCGTCGTTAGAACAGGTCATTCATCCACTTTCTTAGCTAAGAATGAGTTTCAAGAACAAAACGCACCTAGACTAGGCACACTCATACACGTCATGGGGAACACACACTGCCTTCCTTGCCTTCACAGCTGAAGACGATTTAGTGGCAACAGCTAATTGTCAGGAGCAAAAGAATAGAATGGAGTTTAATAAGCGTAATAAATGTATATGTTTTTAGAAATGCATGCAAGTACTTGATAGTTCACAACAGAATTTGCCACGTAACATAGCACAACAAATAAAAGGTACATTTCACAACTGGGTCACTGCCTGACATGATGCGATTGTTAGTTTTCGGCTGCCTTTTAAGCTGCCTGAGGTTGTAGAATCTTGCACTTTGGAAGGTGGAGGGAAACCTATCTGCAGAGCGTCTCCCCCTCACATAAAGTCAATGACTGAGTGGCATTGTGGAATTTAAGGTGACTATTACTGCATGGATTTTTTTTCTTTCCTGGATCAAATGTACATGTAACGGTATGGAGAAGGACATTTAAAAAAAACATTGTAATCCAACCATTTTGAAATCTGATTAGTTTAAGCCTGAACATATTTGGAAATCTATTGTTTAAACATTTTGCTGCGATAGTTTCATACAACAGTTGCTAGCCTGCTTGTACACTGTACACACTCATAAGACAAAAATGAAAATACAGTGCAATGTCACCTTTACAGAAAAAAGTGTATTATCATCCTTGTATTGTACCTTTTCCAGGAGCCCCTTATATTACTGGTTATAAAGGTCCTCAGTGACATGAAAATACTCTACTGTAATACTTGTAGGAATACGGTGCTTTGGCAGGTAGAAGAACATATTTGTGTTGATTGTTGCACAACATCAAATTTTGTTTTTAATATCAAGATTAGGAGGAAATATGTTTGTTCTCTCGTGAGTGCTATCCAATTCAATTAATATTCTGAAAAGATGTTCTGGGCTTGTCTCCCAGCTTCCCTTATGGTGAATATAGTAAAATATCAGAATATTCCATGACCTTACATTTTGTGTTCTTTATTCTTGACGATATGCTTTCCTTAGCATCGTATTGCCATAGTCCCAGTATATTGGGAACCATCAGACCAGCATGGGTGGAGGGTGCAGGAATCAGGCATTCATAATGTGAGCACAAGTAGACAACCTGCAGGAACTCTGCTCCAACACACCATTGAAAGTAGACTGCATCACAGCAGAATTCTTGTCAATCAGCATCATGCATATTGGATCAAATTCAAGATCCTTGTCCTCACTTTCAAGGCCATCCATGGCCTTGCCCCCTCCTACCTCTCTGACCTGCTGACTCCCTACCAACCTGCCCGCTCCCTCTGTTCAGCGGGCTCCGGTCTGCTCCATGTCTCCCACCCAAACCACCCTACCATCGGTGGCTGAGCTTTCAGCCTCTCTGCCCCCACACTCTGGAACTCCATCCCACTATCCCTTCGCCACACTTCCTTCCTTGCCTCCTTCAAGGCCGATCTCAAGACCCTCCTCTTCAATCGTGCCTTCGGTTGCCCTCCCACCTCTCTGCCTTCCCTCACCCCTAACCCACCCCTCCCCCATACTCGGGTCCTAACCCCTGACTGTCTAGCAGCTTGGGATGTCCTCCCAACTTGAAAGGCACTCTATAAATGTAATTTTGTTGTTGTTGTTGTTGATTGCCAGGCATTACTTATGACTTTGAATCACTATTTTCAACTTCTGTTACACATACTGAGTTTTAGACTTAGGAAGCTTAGAGACGAAACTAAAATGATCTGAATAAATGGTCAGGTGTTACTTCAGCAAATGTCTTCTTGTGAAATGAATTAGGAGCGTGGAGAATCTCAAGTGGTAGATTTCAATCCAGGTCAGATCAACAAGTAGATATGTAGGAATCTGGACTCGGATATTTAAATTGAATATAATACAATACTTTAGTTCAACTTAACTCAATGTATCTTCATTCTCATTTTGCTGAGTGACTATGGTGTAATAGTGTGATTACAACCTAAAACTTGGAGTTTGCCAAAAACAAAATTGAGCATTGTAGCCTTCTCTATGCCACCATTGGTGGCCATGTCTTTAGATCCCCTAACCTCTGGAATTCTCCCTCTATAACTCTATCATACTTTATGTCCCACCTCAAGACCTATCTTTTCAAATACGCTTACAGCCACCCTTCCGCTTCCCTCTTGCTTGGCGACCAACTCCATCCTGGGAAAGTTCTCCAAAATGACCCTACCTGAAGGACAGCATATAAATGCACACTCTTTTATTGTTGTAACTGTCTTAATTAGGTTACTAATTTTTAAAGCAATTCATTGATTCTTTGGTCGATGAAAATCAAAATGTGTAAAAACTTACGAGCGACTGATAATGGATGAAAATTGGAGGAAGGCATAAGAGAAAATGAGCCACAGGATGCAGATTGACTACAACAGAGGCCAACTAATTGGTAGATATAAATGGTCTTCCATAAGCACAGTCCGCAGCAGGGCAGAATTGCACATAAAGAGGTGAGTGCTTCTGCAGATTGAGCAGGTTGTCAGAGGGTTCCAGGATTGACTGGAACAGGAGAAAAGAAAGCAGTGTGAGAAATGCAAGGCACAATAGGTTGAGTACATCAGCTGGAAGAAAGGACAGAGGCAGTCACACAACAGAAGAAATGCAGAGTAATCTGAACTACAAGAAAGAGCACAATGGTGGCAGGGTACAGCAGGCAGAGTACAGTGTCCTGGGCCTGGATACAATAATCATGTATATAGAGGTTAAACAATACACAAGGGAATCGTTTTTTCCAAACAGAAATAATTGGAAAAATCAGTAAAGAGTTGTTTGAATTAGTCTATTCCTCAAAGAATGAGTTACTGATAAAAATCCATTTCATAACCTATGAAGGGATATAGCAATAGATAATTTATTGAGTAATTGTTTTATTCATTGACTAATTTATAAAGTAATTTGTTGATTCAATTAATTGCTGGAATAGTCTGAGGCATCCAGAAGTTAGTGGATTAGCAACTCCAGTGTTATTTTATGAAGTGGCTACTTCCGACAGCAGATAACTTATTTAGGGGATCAACAAATGAAACCCAATAAACAAAAGGAAAGCTTTGCATGTGATAGAATTATTCAGGGGGAAATTATTGCAGTGATTCACATGTTGACAAATTAATTGAAGACCGCAAGCTGGTCTAGATACTCAACTTTTATTGAAATGATTGCAACGCTAATTAATTGAAATAGAATAACATAAAAGCTGCACAGCTGAATGTGAATGGGGTGATTATCTAGATCTCTCTTCTAGTGTGATGTCAGTTGTTATTAACCCATGTGTTATGGCAAAATTTATTAAGGTAGACAAGGTATCAGATAACCGTCTGAAGAAAATGATTGTTCTCATCGCATTTGAAGCACTGTGTTGGCACCATTTGTGTCATAGTGAATACAGACAATGCAATTACACAGGCTACTTACACTACATGAAGGTGGCAAGGTCTATGCACAATTTTACAAATGTTATGCATCAAGTGCTGTAATAGAGGAAGTAATAGACTGCTGTATTTTCTAATGATTATAAGAAAAGTAAATAAAAGCTTTTCTTTGTCATTATACTGAAGAGCAAACCCACCCATTGGAAGAGCTTTTCTGAAATTGACTCTTTCACGATCGACATCGTCAAATAATCTAGCAGATCATAAGATGACCATGGATTGGACAGCTCCTCAAGAACAGCGGTTCATAGAATAACCAATGGATAAAGTCCCTGCACAGACAATAGGTTGAATGATGCATAAGTGAAAAGTAGGCTGTGGGCGTTATAGTTTGTGATAAGGTGCTATATCAAATTCAAGGATTATATTCAGTGGATCCAGAAACATGGTACAACAGACTCCAACCAGGAGAATTAAAAAAATGCCATAGTTCAAGAGAGTTCTGGAGAGGAAATGCTAAAGTATAGCACTGGTGCCAGAAGGTTACAGATGGCGGAGTGTAGCATGGGGTGCAGAGCAAATATGCTCACTACAGAGAAAAGGATTCCGGTGCCAAAGGCAGGCCAATAAATTATGTCAGCACAACTAATTCCACTGTATGACTTGAAAATGAAGAAAAATGGAGAAAGTAAGGATAATTCCTGTTGTGTACTGCTGGGTGTAACTAGGCCACATTGTTCTTAATATATTGAAGTTGTTACCTACAGTGTCGTTTACTTTGGTTTTATATTTCAGAAATTCACCTAAGAAAATACGATTCCCAACCACCATCAGTATTGTGGATGTATTTTATGTTGTTGCTGATGTCTGTTCCCTGATATGGATTTTAAAGTGACAGAAATTCTTAGTTGGATGTTCCATTGAGCGCTTTTAACCAGTGAAAGGAAAAGCTGTTACTCCAATAGTTCCACCTATAGTTGTTCATTATATCTCCCCATGCCACACATTATTTCTGACTGAGATTGTGGGCATGTGACGTATTTCAAGACTTTTACCAGTGTAACTCCAAACTAGTAGTTAGGACAACAACATATCATGGCACAGTGCTTTGGACTCTATTAAGTTACATTAAGGTGCACCATATTAAAATAACTACTAAAACTACGGCAGCTCTTTGGTTCTTATGGTCTCAAAGCTTTCTACTAGGAGCAATGGTTCATCCTGCTGGTTAGAGGATAGGATGGACTTGTCAGTGTCATCCTATGATTCATCAAGAGAGGTTCACAACTGCAGATGAGACATTCCTGCCACTTGCTCTCTCTCATTCCCCAAATGAATATAATGCAGTGCTCCATTTTTTAGTCTGGCCATAAGCTGCTGAAACTCACCCATTGAGGCCGGATGAATTAAAACATGGTGCAAGACTGTAATTCAAACTTGTGACCCTCTGGTTAGCTTACACATGAACAACAAGATAGAAAAATATATTTGTACTAAACAGAAATGTACATGGTCAACTATGCAGTAACAATGTTAATTTTACTCAAAGTCTCAAATAATAATAATAATATAGGATAAAATATGAAGTGCTTCATCAGGTGTTATCAAATTGAATGAATTATGAAATGCTGCAAATTTTACCTCCATTTCTTTAGCTGGCATTATTAAACGGTAGAATTGCACTACCATGCAGTGCTTCCAACCACCACATGTATGTAATGTCAATTACGAATACACAAATCCCATGCGAATAGAGACCCATAGAGCTCAGGGTTTACATTAGCTCCTGTTGCATTATGTAATACTGGAAAGCTCCACTGTTTGAGCTGTGTACATTTTATGCATTTATTTTATACTTTTGTCCCATTTATAGTGTATTTGGATCGATTCTTGTTTGGTTCCCTCTGTACTGCACATCATTCCTCACATAAAAGAGGCAAACCATCTACCCCCAGAAATTGGTCTGTGCCACCCTTTTGCTGACTGCATTACGATGATTAAGAGTACCTTGGGTGACTCCCCCACCCCGCCCACACACACACACACACACTTTTGTTTACATGTTAAAACAATGCTCTCACATATACGCATCAGTTAGCTGCTATCTTAGTATCAATAAATGAAAATGAAGCAGTTAAGACTATTAGCAGTGCTCTGATCCATTGCTTTAAGGGTGGCATTGAGCAAACAGCTGTTCACATGTTGTACTGTATGGTCAGAGAGAAATGCTGACTAGAAGCTGTCTGTTTATCTTTGCCATGGTCGCCAAAAACCCCCGGAGGCAGTGTCTCCAAATAAAGGAAACTTTTTAAGGGATTAATGTACTAGATTCTAGTCACACTAATGGGTTGGTCGGCATTACTTGCATTACATTTAGTAGTCACGTGATTCCACTTCCATCTCCATGCAAACTTGCTCTTACCTGCTAGGAACAAGTTCAGATATTCATTTCCTCCCAGACTGACAGAACCCAAAGAGCTAACGTAATAGCCTAGGCTCCCAGTGAACCACACCAGCCAAATAGTGATAGTCCTCTTGGCCATATTCCAGTCGCGGAAAAGATCTACGATACTGATTTTCTCTTCTTTGGTCACTGTTTCCTCCTTTGTTATCTCCTTGTCCATTGCATTCTCAGAACTATTCATCTGAGCCAGGGATAGCTGACAAGAGATGTCAACCTTATTCCACCGGGCAATCGTGGCCATCAATTTCTGGACTTCTTCGTGACGCCCTTTGGCCAGAAGCCACCAAGGGGTCTCAGGTAACAGCCAGCAACAGAAGATAAAAGGAATGGTCACAAGTGATAGTACAAGCTGGTAATACCTCCAGGCCCGAACTAAGTATCCAACCAGGGCTACTACCATAATGCCAGCAGCAAAGTAGGCATGGACATGCATAGATGCCCAAGTGCGAGCCTTCAGTCCAGTATATTCTGTCACATAGACAAAAACTACCACCAGGTAGCCACTAGAAACCTGTTTGAAACACAAAAAAGCCAAGTGTAAGAATTACAGCTGATAACAATATAGTAAAATATAGATTAAGAAATACCTGAAAGAATTACATCCTTTCCATTTATAATAATCCTTGCATTTGATATTGCACCTTATCACATTGTTGAGACGTCTCAATGCACTCTACAGAATATATTGTAAAATTAATTGACTGTGTGTTTTGTGGGTAAAACGTGGCAGCCAATTGCACACAGTAATGTCCCGCAAAAGTCGTGGATTAAGTGACCAAATTGTTTTGGAGGCATTATTACCCGCAGAAAGAGGTCTGGCAATGGACTAACAACTGGGTTCCTACTTACTGCTAGGTAAACAGAGGCGTGTGTTGTAAGCAAACTTGCCTAAGGTTTTGCCCTGCCCGGGTCCTTTCGCTTGAGAGGCGAGCACGCTAACCATTACGCTATGGGACTTCACTATAATATTACATTTAGGCATCTAAATATACAATTCCTACTTATTATTCTCATTTAATTATTGTACAGAAATTTAGGATTGGTATTCAAATGTACTTTACCTAGTCATCAACATAAGCGATATGATGCCAAGTTTCACTTAGTGTTCATATACTCTTTTTGTAGAGGCTCATTTTTTTACAACCTCCTTTTGTAGATGTATAAAATTATTAATTTCCATTTCTTCTAATTCTCCAAGTTATTTTCTCCTTACAGCCACAGCTCTTTCACCCCGTACTTCCTCCACCACACACCATTATCCACTCCAAATAGCCTAAGTCTCTGTTTCTTTGACTCTATTTTCTATCCTACAACCTGCATTCTCTCCTTCTGCTCAAAACCTTCCTGACCAGCTCAGCTCCAGGCTCCACAGTCTTGCTCCTCCCTACCTCTGTGACCTACGGAAACTATACCAACCTGCCCACACCCTCTGTTCGTCAGGCTTGTCTGCTCCATGTCCCCTGCCATGCCCGCCCCACCATCAACGGTTGGGCCTTGAGCCTCTTTGCCCCCACCCTTGAACAATCCTAGAATCCGTTCACCTCGTCCCTCCTTCAAGGCCCATCTCAAGACCTTCCTCTTTGACCGTGCCTTCAGCCACACTCCCATACCACTCCCATTGCCCTTAACTGTCCAGCACCTTGGGACGCGCTCCTGACATGAAAGGTACTATATAAATGTTGTTGTTGTTTTATTATATATTATTAGTGGGCATAATGTTTAATTTTCAAAGCAATTTTTGATGAAGGTATTTACCATCCAAAGAAGGGCATATATCCTCAGTTTTGTTCCCACTGTTGCTGGGTTTTCTTGCCCCCTGCCCTTTGCAACCTCCGCCAAAGGGCTTTTAAGACTAGAGGTGTGTGGAATTTCAACCTCAGAAAAATACCCCCGTCTGATTCCTTTCACCTTGTAAGAACATACTGGAATCTATCTTATGCTGATTGCTAATTATAGTGATCTTTTCGCTACGACGCTATAAATGGAAAATCCTTATATGAAGTCATACTGAAAAATGTGCTATTTTTAGAGATCAGCATAAAATAGACCCCAATGTAGCCTCTGCTTGATAGCTCCTACGAGACATGATTCAGATTGGGAGCTGAGTAGAGCAGAAGAATTGAACTCCATCCTCTCTCCTCTCATCTACAAACTTGTCCTCCAAAGCACAACATTATTCTGCTTAATATCTTTTTGACTTCCTGAAGTTCTAGTTGAGGGCAAGAAGTGAGAGGAGATGATGATTTGATTCATTGAAGTGGGTTTGCATCTAATTCCTGATGGCTTTATAATTGTTATTTTTGACTATTAAGCTGTGTGGAGGGAAATAATGGCTAATGCATATACAATGTTGTTCTTCTGCTTATTATGAATGCTCATTTAAGCCTGCAATAACCCAATTAGATCAAATTCATACAATCACAAATAAACCTGAAATTGTGCACTGTGCATTACAAAGAATTTGCTGCTCATCAGTAGTATATATAATCAAAGCTGGATCCATCGTTTAACTCAGGTGAGTATTTCATATTTAAAAAAAGGAAATGAAAGGTGCAGAGGATCAATACATACCAAGGCCAGGAGGAAACGGACAATGATGAAGCTGTAGTAATCCGAGGTGAACGCAACAGCTACTCCAAACACAAACTGAGCTGTGCTTGTAAACCATAGTATAGAGCGTCGACCAATTCTGGACAGGTTCAAACAAAATAAAAAGGACAAAAACGACAAATTGAAGCAGCTGATGAAACAAACCGCTTAGTAAAACTAAAACTATGCTGCTGTTCAGGTAACATATAGTTGTCCCCCCCAGAAAGGTTCACTGTTGTGTTTAATAAATGAAAATATTTTTTGTACTTACTATAGCACTTTTCAAGTCTGGATGCCACCTCAAAGCACTTCACAGAATGCACTGTAAAGTATAGGGACTGTATTTTGTAGGCAATTTGTACAATGCAATGTCCCACAAACAGCCATGAAATGAATGAGCAATAGTATGTGTGGAATTATTCACCAGGACACTGGGAGAAACTCATTTCTCTTTTTGAATAGTGCCATGGATCTTTCACGTCCACCTGAACAGGCAGACGGGACCTCAGTTTAACACTTTTTTAAAATTAAATTTCATTTTAAAAGTAGTTCAAGTTTAGGAATTTGTGAATAAAACCCAAATTATCCAAAATGAATGATTTTAGATTACAAATTCATTTGTTTTCATGCCTAATCAAACACAGACTTTCCCATTTATTATTCCATTAAATAACCTTTGATTTTCCATGTTTTTCAACTTGGATATACTGATGCTCGAAGATTTCACAATAGAATATTTTCAGTGAGACTATCTATTTTGTATTTAAAGGGAAGGAATGCAGGGCACTTTCTCAGGCTGCTATCAAAGAACTTTTATCTACAATTTACAACACCCAGAAGTGATTTATTATTAGTACCAAAGAGAAGAAAAAATGGTTAAATACTCTGCTCCTTGTACTGAATTCTACTAAGCGCTTGCAAAACTATCCAACTTGCTCTCAAGCCTGAACAAAAGCCATTCTGTAGCTGGTCATTAAGAGGAATGTGAGAATAGCACAGGGGTAAAAGACTGTCTGTTTACCTCTATTTAGGCTGCTTGTGGAGTCCTCTGCTGAGAACTAGAAGCCCCCATTACATATTGAGTAATACGTTTTGATTCATGCGGGCTTCAATTCAGACAAATGATTGTACTACCTGTTGGCCATAGCCAATCATCCCAACTATGCCAGCAACATTCTCTCCCCATACCATGCAAAGTGGCTGATGCTTTACACAGAACCACTCTTGAGGCAATTTAAAATAATAATAGGAAAGATAATTTGCAAGTGTAGATATATGCAATATGCATGCATACACATGGGCAAAAATGCAAACTCATCAACTTAAGTGTGGAGCTGGCCTACCCACGGCATCCGGTCCAAATCAAGCAGGTCTACTAATTCATCTATTAGACGATTCTAGCCCTAAATCGAGAGTGGTGTATAATTAAGGCAAAAGACTACTGAAATTTGTCACTTTAAAGATAGACTGTTTAAGAACTAGGAAAATCACACGATTGAAGTGGTGCAGTTACTCAGCACTACATCAGGTTGCAGCTCTTCCTGACTTTAATAATAATAAAAATAATCATTGCGTTTAGTATAGTATCTTTCACATTGGTGGAAATGTCATAAATTGCTTCATGGGATTTTACAGTAAAATTGAGTGACTATGTATTTCACAACATTTAAGAGGAAAATGTTCAGTTCTCAAATAATATCATGACCTATCTGAGCCCAAACACACAAAGAATTGTTTTTAATAAGTATCACATTTAGTTAACACAATGTCATTGCTTGGTAGAACTTCAACATACTGCTCTGTGAAAGAAAAATGACAATCCATGCATAGAATTCCTCACAGAGTGAGTTCCTGAACTTATCCTGCATTGTGCAGAGGCTAGTCACATCCCAACCAGGAGGGCAAACAATAATAATAATGCTTGCATTTTATATAGCACCTTTCACATCATCAAGAAGTCTCAAAACGCTTCACAGGATATACTTTAAACTATATTTTGACTGGGTATTTTGTGAGCGAAACGCAACAGCCTATTGCGCACAGCAATGTCCCACAAACAGCCATGGGTGAGTGAACAATTTGATTTGGGGGATTGTTGGCCAGGACACCAGAAGAAAGTCTCTTCTCATTTCGAAAAGAACCATGGGATTTTTAACATCTTCCCGAACAGAGAGACAGGACCTCGTTTTAACATTTCATCTGAAGGGCAGCACCTCCGACAATGCAGTGCACCCCCAACACTGCACTGGAGTGTAAGCTTAGACAATATGATTGCAAATACCAACATGTGTCTTGAACCCACACCTTCTGACTCAGAGGCGAGAGCACTACCTCTCCGCCAGACTGACACACAAAACACCAAATCGTATTCATGCATTTCAATAATAATGCTTGCATTTGCTATATCAAATACAAGCATGATTATTATTATTATGAGTTCCCCTCCTGGTTGGGATGTGACTAGCCTCTGCACAGTGCAGGATCAGTTCAGGAACTCACTCTGTGAGCAATTCTATGCATGGTTTGTGATTCCCTTCTCACCGAGCAGTGTGTTGAGGTTCTACCAAGCAGTGACATTGCATTACCTAAATGTAAAGCATCATTTATATAGCCCTGGCCATGGGTCTCCAGTCTGCCAGCATAGCTGGGGCAAGTGCATGTATGGTAGGAAAAATAAATTAGTCCCGTCTTCAAAAAAAAATCATGAAATAAAAATTGCCTCATAAAGTTACCAATAAAACTAATGGTGATTATTATATTCAATAATGCAAGAATTTCATTTCAATGTAGAAAATATTATAAATTTTAACTATATAATCCAATCAACAATAGAAAGAGCTACCTGTCTGCAATGTCCCCAAATATCACAGCCCCTAGCAGGACTCCAATCATGAAGATGGGCTGGGTGAGCTTTGCTAACCATTCCTTGTCACAGACCAAGTCCCATTCAGTCACAATGCTATTTTCCATGTGGGTCTGATCATATACAAAACCATCAGAACAGGAATGACGGGTCCTGTTTCCTTGAAACTCATTCACCAACTCAGAGGCTCCAATCCTTCGAAAGCGGCTGCACTGCTCAGTCTCCCAGATCTCTCCATTATCCAGCTGAGCAATGATGCCCCTCGACTCTGGGGTCCACAAGTCCCACAGCTTCTCTGGGCTGGCTGTGGTGTTGGAAATCAGGATATCGGTCACATTTCCAGGCAGCTTGCATAGGTGCTGCGGTGTTACAGCGAGAAAAACTGAGGCCAAATAGTGGATCCCGCAGGCTATAGTTTGAAAGTTGGCCACAAAATAAACGGCAGCTTGGAATCTGAAAAATTCAAAACCATTTATTGTGGCAAATGAAAGCAGTAATCAGGGCAATGTGCTTAATTAAGCCACCTTCATTCTCTCAATAGAAATTAAATAGTTTTTCCGATCAAAACTAGAAATGAAAGAGAACAAAAAACTATTTTCCTACTTCTCATCAATAAATACTACTTGTGACATACAGTTAGTTATATCTATTTAAAAATTCCAGATCAAAAATTGTAATTCTAAATGACACTCTGTAATAAGGTTACTATGTACAACTATTCAATTTTAGTACAAACTAACTAAGATCCCCCTAAATAATACAAGTATTTACCTTCCAAAGTGGCCAAGTTTGTCAAAGAGTCTTTCCAGGGTTTGTGGTGCCATTGGGATTAACGGTACTTGCTGCCCTGACTTTGCAGAAAGAGAGAAAGAGTGAGCAGTTTGTCAGAGCTGGAAATAACTCTTGAGATTTCGCATGAGGAAGAGGTAAGAAAAGACAAATGGGTGTGAAGCAGCTTAAGCTCCTCCCACAAACCAGGGAAATAAAACACACACACATTGCAGATTGGAGAGGTACATAGCCACACTTTTTCACTGAACAATTTATTTAAAAAAAACAAATTCAAATTATTCATTTACCAAGTTACCATCAGATATCTCTCACTAAAACTTTGCTCAAAGCTGTATTGATTTCCCCCGTTTCCCTCCTATTCGTGAACAGACTGAAATGTTGATTAATTCAGACACAGGTTGAGAATTTTGAAATTACATTTTTTCCCAGAGCACATTGCACTGCAGCATTCATATTTCAAATGTATTGCACATTGGATAGATTCTTCCCCAAATTTGGTTTACTTACCATACATTTTACACTGGCACTTCAGGATCCCCATCACATTTTGAAATCACGAACCTGATCAGAAAGCTGTATGATAGTCAATGGAAAAAGATTACTGTTCTATTCATTGCTTTAGTATATTACTATGGGCTTGTATGTTCTGCTATGGTATAGAATTGTATGTTCGGCTACAGTACAATTCCAGGCAGGGCGAAATCTTGGGCAAGTTTCCTTACTCCACACGGAGCCTAATAATAATCCCTCCAAAAACCCCAAACAATAATTAAATTGGTCATTTTCAATCTACGACTGTTTGTGGGACATTGCTGTGCGCAATTGGCTGCCGCGTTCACCCACAAATATACAGTCAATTCACTTTACAGTGTGTTCTGTGAAGCGCTTTGGAACGTCCTCCCGACGTGAAAAGCGCTATATCAAATGCAAGGATTATTATTATTACAGAAGCAGCTATGGGCTCATTTGTGTTCCTCAAAAAAATAAACGTTTTGTCAATCTAAGGTTTGAAAACGTTTTGTTTTTTTAACCCCTAGCCTACTTTTTCATTAGTTGTAAAGGCCAGAGACCTAGCTGTCTGTAAATATTTGAATTAGGAATATAAAAAGGACACTGAGTGATACGTGAAACAAATCAGTGATTCACAACAATTTATTCTTACAGCACAAGCTAAACCAAAACCAACGAAACCATTTTTCCTAATCGTTTTAAACACCTAAACAGAAATAGATCTGAATGTCAGCAATCACTTCATTTCCTGTAAGCGATCACATTCTTTGAGAAGCAGGACCTTCAATGCATATTCCTGTTTACTTTGTAAAAAAAAATTCCATATTGAATGTTAGGAGAATTCAAACTTTGCATGACTCCTCAACAACTTGCTAGAAATTCACTAAGTTGAGCATTACCTTTGAGGCATAAATTTTGTTGGAGAATACAGGAAGACCATCAGTTCTGTCAAGCGCTTGCATCAGTCCACAGTAGCTAATTATTTCTGCTGGCTTGCGCTCCTACAGAGAGAGCTGGTTATTGTTGGACACAGTGGGTAATTCAGTATTGCAGCTCTCTTCCATTGCGGCTTTGTCAGAATGACTTTCTAGAAGGCTTCTAGTGAGAAATACAAAGAAGGTTCCTCTCACAGGTACTACAATTGTTTTTAAACAAAAAGATTCAGGGAGAACACCCTATATTGTCCACCCGCTCTGTGATCAGAGTACACTTTGATAGATGAGTGCATCTTATTCCACTATTGATCCCCTTCCGCTGTAATTTATCTAATTACTTAAAACATCACCATTATGTGAGCATGTCAGAGTACACAGAGAATAAATCTGTATTTATTACTAATTTAAATGG
Organism: Callorhinchus milii; assembly: GCF_018977255.1. Classification (NCBI taxonomy): domain Eukaryota; kingdom Metazoa; phylum Chordata; class Chondrichthyes; order Chimaeriformes; family Callorhinchidae; genus Callorhinchus; species Callorhinchus milii. The sequence goes on from NW_024704744.1 coordinate 52,347,622, forward strand.
ACTGGAGGCCTTCAATTGAAGTTAATTAGCAAAGGAAGAGATTTGGAGGATTTTACTTTACAGAGATTTGTTAGAATGTGGTAGGTGTCATCAGCGAGGCAAAATCCATATTTCAAGAGGGAACTGGATAGATATCTAAAAAGGAGTAATTTACAGGGATACGGAGAAAAGTCAGGTAAATGGGCATGAATGGATTGCTCTTTCTTAGAGCTAGCACAGCTACAATAGGCCAAATGGTCTTCTTCTGTGCTATAAACTTTTTTGATTCTATGGAATGAATGCCTGTAGGGGGTAAAAGGAATTGTTTTTGACAAAGGCGTTATAAGCCCCCCACTGAGAAATCCCAGGGATAAAAACGAGTCTATACTGCTTCCTACTGCAAAAATACGTCTTAAACACTTTTATTCAGAATCACATTTCTATTTTACAAAAAGTACATTTTTGGTCATTCTACAAATGGTAGTTTGACCGCTTTCACTTATGTACACTGACCTCTGATTGTTTGCACTGTTGGCATATAGCAGCAAATTGCAACGTGTTTAAAAGTATCAGGTTTTCTCCAGTAATGTTTTCCAAGGATTCCTAAGTGGAGAGTGATGTTTGTGAAATGAATACAGCATATAGTGTGCTGGAACTTCAAGGTTAAGAAACTGTTCTAATCTGTAACTTTTTTTTGTAACAGGTGAGTAATGTGTTCTCTCACACTCTTCCTTTGACTCTGTCTGAGGTCAAAGCCACAATGATCTTGATTTGTTATAGTCCTGTGATCACGGAGTTGTTTCTCTTCGACATCTGTTTCAATGTTGCCATTTTTTCAATTCTTTTGGGATTTTCTGTGTTTTTCTCTGATTTATAGCTGTCAAATTATTTAAATAATAACAAAATATTTCAAGAACTTATGAAGCAATTTCACTTGTTGCAGGCGACACTGGTAAGAACTCTACCATTTGGACGTGGATTCTGCTGCTTGGACCCCTCTCACCCTACTATGGCTGGGTCTCCTGGTGAGAACCTTTTACAATATTAAATGATAACCTCCCTGTAATCCTTCCAGTTTATTGAATATTACCTACAAAATTAATTTAATTACAACACAATTCAAATTTACATTTATATAGTGCCTTTCATGTCAGGAGGACGTGCCAAGTTGCTTGACAAAAAGGCTTGGCACCCAGGCTGGGAATGGGGAGGGGAAAGATGACCGAAGATACGGTCAAAGAGGAAGACCTTGAGAGGTGAGAGAGAGAGGCAAGTCAGAGGGACTCCGGGTTGGAGGTCCAGAGAGTGAGGCAGATAAGCTGAAAGCCTGACCACCGATGGTAGGGTGGGGGACATGAAGCAGGTTGTTGCCTGTTGAGTGAAGCAGGCAGCCAGGTTGGTATGATGAGGTTTGATGAGGTCTTAGAGGTAGGGTGGGGCAAGACTGTGGTAGGATTTGAAGGACCTTAAGTGAATTGAACACTGCAAAAGGCTATATGCAGAGCTCTTCCTTCTGGAAACTCTGGACAAGTGGGAATACATTCACTGAATTTAGAAAGTAGTAATTAAAATAATTATCATTACATAAAATGATTACACATGATCAAACAAAAGTATGTTACAAGATACAGTATACTGAATGCAGCTAAATGACTAAGAAAATTGGAATGCACGTGTACATTGCATGCTCAAAAATGCATGATAAATTTTGACTCAAATTTCTAAATATGATAAAGTATTCGACTAATAGTTTGAATAAATTCAAACATTCAATGAGGTAAAGTTTGTGATGTTTTAAGCTTGTTACTTTCTGTTAGTGTCATTTTTTTGGTCAGCTGGGTGTCTGACAGAAACTGATCACCATATCTTAAGACTATCCAAACCAAACTGAGAATTTCATGCAGCCCACCTACATATGGAAATCTCAGAGATAAATTATTGGAACAGAATGTGCGCTCTCTCCCTGGAGGGACACATCCTGTTTACCTAATTCTGGAAAGTACTAGGTGCAGGTTGGCAAGACCCAAGCCTTTGAAAAAAATGTTTCCTGGCTAGAGAGAGCTTGGAATTTTGATCCACCTTGACAGCTCAATCATGAAAAACAATTACTCAAGAAACAAAACAGGTAAATTCTAGCCTCCAGGCTAGATTTTACACTGAGACTCATCGTACCTCAAGAGAGAATGAAAGATGGCAGTGATCCAGGTTTGAAAGAAGGGAGTGTTGCCCTGACATCTAGTAAAATAACACAAAGTTAGACTTTAAACATCATAAACATTACTCCTATCTGTCAGGAGCATCAAGACATGTCTGCACCATTTTCGCACAGTCCCTCATAATAGAGATCACCAATACAACTACTACTGGAGCATTCACCACCAGCACTAGCACAGGGGAAATTGTGCCACCTTATGAGCCCTCACTGCTCAATAAAAATTAAGAGGAAAGAAATGGAGATCATCCAATTGTATTTCACAGGTGACATAAAGGTGGAATACACCAGAAGTCATGATACAGAAATCAATGGCAATGCCTTCTGAGTAAGAGCACCAGGAGATGATGAAAATAGGCTTAACAGACCTACAAACATGCAATGGAGCACACCATGCAGAAACTGCATATTAATATGCAAAATGCATTGGTCTGATGTGTGACTCAAGTCCTGTCTACAGCAGATTGTTATCTGACACCACAGTACCAGTTTTTAATCTGAGTTCATACAAGGTAAAACTCCTCCTAGTGATGGATTGCCAACTGCACTGATACATGCTAGCAAAAACATCGGAGCTGTGACATTAACAATGTCAGGGACACAGTGAGCAGAGATAAGACATTGGATAATACTATACTTGGAATTCCGCTCTCCAGGTGGGTCTTTCAGAAACTAGGAATGTTACCTAGTTACCTAGATTGATCTCTGATCAGTATCAGTCAGTTAAATCTGCAGAACACATTTAAGCACAGTTTAAGATAAGAAAAGATTCTCTGGTCACCATACTATTTGTTGCTAAAACCTCAATGAGTGATATAGCGATATGTTGCCAAAGGCCCTCAATTAACAGAGTCAGAGCTAATATTCAATGGCACCAAAACCACTTTAGACCCATTGCAGAAGCATTTGCAGTCTTCCTCCAGCAACAGTGGGGTTAACCACTTAGATCATGCGAGGTTCACAGCTACGAATGCACGAAGAAACAGTTCTAACACAGGACAGGAAAGAGACAAAGCCACAAACTATCAACATTAAGAATAACAAAGTAAAACTACAAAGTATTATACTAAGCAACTACACACACCTATACAAATAAATTGTCATTAATTTTGGCGTTGGCATTTTTTATCATATTGGCTAGCAATCAACAATATACATCCAGGAGGACATCTCAAAGCTCTTCGCACAGCTGGTTGGGAGGCGTGTTGGAGGGGGAATGATCAAACGTGTGGTCAAAAAAATGGGTATGGAAGGAAAGAGGATTCTGGGATGGAGTACCAGAGAGAGTTCCACCACCATCAGTGAAGAAACTGAAATGCTATATTCCTATAACTATGCTATTTACTGCTTAAATGCTTGGTAAATTTCCAGTTGAATAATGTGACATCGGATAAACCCATCATTGGGTATTACTGTAATACAATTTTTTTTCCAAGTAAAAAAAAGTTCCAAATTTTAATCATTTATGTTTGCAATGATTGCTGAATGCTCGATTGTGCCCTTTGCAAGCAGCCCTCTTTAATAGACCTATGATTTGTAGTCTCTTTTGTAATCTACTCACTGCTGCCATGTCTCTTCTTGGTTCAGCTTGGTTCATCCTCAGTCCTCTTCTTCTGTAACCGATTTAACCATCCATTCTTTTATTTCAATTCATATAGTAATAATGCTGTTCATTACTGCAATGTTAAGCCTTAAGAATGCTGCTATGTACTTTCAATGTGATCTTTCTCTGGGTGCTGCTGTAGGGTAATTTTTGAGACAATATTTGAGGCAATACTTAATGCTGTCTTTCAATTTCCACTTATATTTGTTTTTAAACTGAGGTTGGAAGTAACCTGGGGGCAATTTCTGTGTAGAAGGCATTTATCATCACAAGATTCTGTTCCAGTAACATCAAGAGTGGGCTATCATTCTCACATTCCACCATTACCATTCAGGAAACAACTACGGCAAAATTTCATGACACGCTGTTGAGTTATATAAAACTGTCCATTTCCAAGCTGCATCTGATCATTAAAGTATAATGAGTGAGACTGAGAGACAGCTGTTAGGAATTGAGGGGTAAACCAATAAAGCTTCCTCTTTAAAAACATTCAGACAACTGTGTTGAATTTGGTCTAGATTGAACTAATTTTGTAGACTATTCCAAATCAAACACAATATCATATATATGAGCTTGACCTCTTTATTGAAAATTGCAGTACAACAAAACTAATCTCAATCATAGTATATTCTGTTGCTAGGCCATGTAACTGAAAATAAGGAACTTCTTAAATCCACCAGGCAGAATGTCTTGCGACCACCCAATAGATCAAGTCTCCTGGTCCTTAGTCCTGAAGAAGGTAAACACACTTTCCTCCTGTAATCAGATGAAAGAGAACCAGTTCAAGATTGTTGACAGAAATCATTTGCCCTGCTCCCTTTGGTTGAATAAGATCTTTCACAAGCATCATGAATATTTTGTCAAGATGTGAAGTTGAAATGAAGCCAAGCATGTTTTCATTACTACGAGAAAGTTTTTTTTCTGTTAGAATTGAATCATTCATCCGCTGCCTACTATAATTAGTCTAATGATGGAAGCATACCATGAGCTGTACATCCTCAGTATATTAAAGGAATGCAGTGCAGGGTGTGTGTTGTATTGTTGGAGGTGTCGTCCTTCAGATGCGATGTTGAACCGAGGTTCCATCTGCCTGTTCAGATGAATGTTAAAGATCCCATGGCACTCTTTGAATGGAGAAAGGAGTTTCTCCTTGTATCCCCCAAATGAAAATGAATTGGTCATTCATTCCATGGCTGTTTGTGGACCATTTCTGTGCGCAAACTGTCTGCCACATTTCGCACACAAAAATACACAAGTCAAAACCACTTTTGAGACATGATATATGTCACGTGATATTTTTGCTATTACACTGGCTCCACATCCCCCACAGCAGTGGTGGCCAACCTTTTTGGTCGGCCAACAAAATAAATTTTCTTGATTCAATATTTCCTGATTGGTGCCATCACTGCCCCAGAGGATTGACTTCAAGATCCTTATCCTCACTTTTAAATCCCTTCAGTCTTGCCCCACCATACCCCTGTAACCTTCTAAAACCCTACCAACCCGTCTGCTCCCTCTCCTCAACAGGTACTGGCCTGCTTCACATCCTCTCGGCTGCCACTCTCTGGAACTTCTCCCTCGACTCGCCCCTTCCATTGCATCCTTCAATGCATGTCTCAAGACCTTCCCATTTGACCACTCTATAGCCATCTTCCCACCCCCTTGGTCTCCACCCCTCTTGAATCTAATCCCCATCTTGGGTGCAAACCCTAGACTGTCCAGCGACTTGGGATGTCCTCCCAACACGATAGATGCTATATAAATGCAATTTATTGTTGTTGTGATAAGCCACTATATTAATGTATTATTATATGCATATCAATAACACCATGTATCATGAAAACATTGAGGTTTTGCACAAGACTAATATTAGGAAAGCACATTTTGGATAACATGCAGGTTTCTCTACCCTTCCACCCTGACTTCTTGCAGATCACAAAGTTAATCTTGGGACAAGGAATAGTCAGGATATGACAGTACAGTGATGGTTAAGTTGCTCATGTCCTGAATGCATTCAAGTTGGAGCTGAATTACACTTGCTCAAGTTCTTGCTCACGGCTTAGCTTCGCACTTCTTAGTATTATTTTTATATAATGCAATTATGGCCTTTCAGAAACAAGGCTATTGTTATGCTCTTGTAGCCATGATCACAAGATTGGTTTCGATGAATAAGAGCCTTCAGCCCATTCAATTTAATTATTCCAGAATACCCAGCCTTCCATCTTCCCATCACAACATCAAGCTTTTTTTAAATGCAAATGCAGAATGTGTGTTAATGCTTTTTTTTTGTCTCCACTAACCATACTTTGTTTAAATCCACCTCACTCCTGCTGTTCCATTAAGAAAAGGCCTTTTTATATTTTGCCTCTTTATTATAATCTGTACCAAAAAAAGCTGCTGCTTCTGTTATCCCATATAGAAACATAAATGTGAAAGGCTCTATACAAATGTAATTTTGTAGTGTAGTAACTGATTATAGAATTGCACAGTAAACAAACAAATTTTAATTTGTTGTTTTAGAGACCAAAATGGGCAGGTTTATAATGTGCATTTGCATTTCATATATTTTCAACCTATTCAAATATGGTGGCAAAGCAAAAACAGTTTGTCAATAAACCGTTTACGTAAGGAAGCTCTCAGAGTTGCTACCCTGTGTGAGAGGCACTGTGGTAAATGCAAGTTGGCATTGTTGTTGTTCTGTAAACCCATGAATACTTGCACAATGTGAAAGAAAAATGTTAGAAACTGGGGAAGGTTAGTGTTATTGAACTCACATTGCCCTAAATAAAAATCCTCCCCTTTATCATTATTTGAGTGTTTACCGAACAAGAAGTTGTGTAATCCTGTTGACAGAATGCAATTCAGCTATTCAATGGATCCAAGGTCACTTTTGTAGAGCACAGATAATTATTGCCCTTCTGACTATGTTTTTTTTTGAATATTTTACCCTCCAAGTCCCAACTACATTTATAGTTTTTCGCTCTAGGAGGATATCTCCCAAGCATTTCACACAGCTGACTGGGATGGTAAGCTGGGGCTGGGAGGAGCTGTGGTAAGTGTTGGAAAAGTGACCAAAAGCAATGTCAAAAATGATAGGGTCTTAAGGCAGACTCTAAAGATGGGGAGGGAGGGGGCAAGGTAGAGACTCCAGGATGGAGTACCAGAAAGCAGGGACAGAATGGCTAAAAGCGAGCCCACTGATGGTGGGATGGATTACTGAGGGCCATTATAGCAGGCCAGTCTTCAATGAGCAGAGGATTTACAGATATGTAGATAGAAATATACAACTATATCTTCACAACACTGTAAAGATTTTACCCTAAACAAGTGTTACTTGTTGATTCCAAATTTTTTTTAAAAAAACAGCGTGAAAATCATTTTGAAATTAGTTTATAACAATGCACACACTATCTATTGGAATATAGATTTGTTTGGTCAACTGATCTAAAATAGCGTTTTCCCAGATTTGATCCAACCTGATACCTTACTAAGACCACGACAATGTCTTTTTTTAATGTAGTTAAAAACTTAACATGAAATGGCAAGAAGTTATTTAGTAGATGGGAGCCTCCAACACCCAAAAGATGATAATTAATTGACATTGTTGACACTGAGTTCACTAAGGGAACTAGTCCCATTAACTATAGTCAACACTAAACTGTATATAGCCCAATACATTGCATCCAATAGAATAATCATAATAATCCTGGCATTTGATATTGCGCCTTATCATCAAAACATCTCAAACCACTTAAGAGAATAGTGCAAAGTGAATTGACTGTACATTTTGTGGATGAAACACAGCAGCCAATTGTGCACAACAGTCCTACAAACAGTCATAGATTGAGTGAACAAATTCTTCTTATTTTTTGAAGGATTATTACCCCCGGAAAGCAATCCGCCAATCAACTAACAATCGGGTTCCTACTTACTGTTAGGTAAACAAAGGCGTGTGGAGTAAGGAAACTTGCCTAAGATTTCACCCTGCCCAGGTCCTCTCGCTTGCAAGGAGAGTACTCTAACCACTATAAATAATAATAAATAATAATCCTTGCATTTGATATAGCGCTTTTCACGTCGGGAGGACGTCCCAAAGCGCTTCACAGAACACACTGTAAAGTGAATTGACTGTATATTTGTGGGCGAACGCGGCAGCCAATTGCGCACAGCAATGTCCCGCAAACAGTTGTAGATTGAAAATGACCAATTTATTATTATTTTTGGTTTTGGAGGGATTATTATTAGGCGTGTGGAGTAAGGAAACTTGCCCAAGGTTTCGCCCTGCCTGGTCTCTCGCTTGCAAAGCAAGTGCTCTAACCACTGAGCTACAGGACTCAACTATACTAGAGGACTTCAAGAGTAGTCAATGCCAATGCAATGTAGTAAACTAATATCTGTCTTTCCTGATCAAGAGTTAGTTTGGTAGTCATGGAGGCAGAGCTATTTGCCCTTACTTCTCTATTACCTATATAGTAACTACTCTCTGGTCAAGGAAACAACATGACATGAAAGGCGCTATATAAATGCAATTTGTTATTTGTTATTGTTAAATACATATATAGTCCAGCTCCATTAAGATAAAGTAACTCTCTGAAAATGTAAAGTCCCAAGGTCGATCTGGATGAAGAAGGCCCTTTGGCCCATAGGAACTCATCCCTCCAGAACCCCCACCCTACCTTCCCTCCATTACTGCATCAAGTTACTTTTTAAATGAGTCCAGTGTCCTGGCTTCTACACTCTTCCTGGATCAGCATGTACTTTCATCCTTTCTTTTAATTGGCCCTGATTTAAGCAATTTACCTCCGGTCTATTTATCACATTACAATTCACTGCAGCCTTTTTTACGTCACATTTATATTGTTTACCCAGTTCATGTAGAAACAACTCTGAGAAGAATTAGCATTTTTATGGTTGCTTATTATGCTGGAACATCTCTAAGCACTTTGCAGGTAATTGATGTCATTGGCAGCATCCATTTTCAGCACCAGCAAGGTCCATAAACAGCCATGAACTGAATGACCAATTTATTTTATATTCTATCACTGCTGCCAATAGCAGGAGTGTATTATAACCTTGAATGATGGGTTTTCAAATGACTAAAGTCTGGCTGCAAATTTATATACTTGTAAGTAATCTGAAGGATTTTGGCCCAAGTTTCAATTCCTGTATCTTTTTGAATAGGAACAGGTGATCTTCAATGGCCACCTGAATAATAATAATAATAATCCTTGCATTTGATATAGCGCTTTTCACGTCGGGAGGACGTCCCATAGCGCTTCACAGAACACACTGTAAAGTGAATTGACTATATTTGTGGGCAAACGCGGCAGCCAATTGTGCACAAACAGTCGTAGATTGAAAATGACCAATTTATTATTGGTTTTGGTTTTGGAGGTATTATTATTATTAGGCTCTGTGTGGAGTAAGGAAACTTGCCCAAGATTTCGCCCTCTGCCAGGAATTGAACTCAGGTCTCTCACTTGCAAAGCGAGTGCTCTAACCACTGAGCTACAGGACTCCACGAGATGGGACCTCAGATGGAACCTCGGTTTAGCTTCTCATCCAATGGACAATGCAACACTCCCTTACAGTAATGACGTTGGCTCTGCAGCATCACAGTGGAATTCACCCTAGTTATATTGCAGGGCAGATTTCACAAACAACAGGCAGTGTTTGACAGCCTTGATTCACAACCATCATTTTTGGCTATTGTGTCTTGTCCAATGTTTTATGGGATGTATCATGTATCAACCATATGGCTGAATATCATATTGAGCAGGTGGCATACCAACCAAGCTTTAAGAGACTTTGATTTCTTCACACTACTCCTTATTTAAATCTATTACTATACTGCAGATAACATTAGGCATCTATAGATATCTCTTTACACTCCTTTAAGTTTTTTTTATTTCCCACAATAACCAGATGCAGCTCCGCTCATGTGGAAGTACTCTCCCTACTCGGTCCAAAGTCCAAAGCCCAGGGTTGGAACTTTAAGATGGGTCAATGCAGACGCACAAGTGCAGTTTTGGTGGAGTGCCGCATATTATCATCCTTCAGAAGAGATATTAAATTGAGGACCAGGGCTGCCTCTTCACGTGATTAATGAAGATCCCAAAACACTATTCAAAAACGGAAGGAAATTTCTCTTGGTGTTCAGCCACAAATCCCAAACTTTGATATCAATTACCTTGATATGTTTTGAACACATAAGTACTATGTTTAATACAAGGATTATTTTTATGCACCAAAGTTCCAACCCCGTAGCTTCTCATTTAAATGGATTCTATTCATTGTTTTCATATTTTCAGTCAAGAGCTTAGCTCTGGTTATGTACAGGCTAACCTAAATAGCTCCCAGTCATCCAAGTTCAATTATAAGGCGTACCTTTTTGACCGCACGTTCAGTGGCCTTTTCCCTCCCATCCCCTTTGGTCCCACCCCCAGCTCAGGTGGCCAACCACAACAACTTGCACTTATATAGCGCCCTTCATTCCAGACAGCGTCTCAGAGCGTCCAGACAGCAGTGTCAGATGCTTTGAGACAAAGTGATGTGAAAGGTTCTATATAAATGTAAATGTGTATTGTATTGCAAGTCAATTCCTGCTTGTATACACTTACTCATTAAAACGTTTATAGAATTTTATGGTATAGAAGTACATGCATATCATTCTTAAACTTGGTGATGCTCTGGAGCTATCTGGACGGGGTGCAATGCAGATTCACCAGAATCATACCAGGGCGTAAAGGGTTAAATTATGTGAACAGGTTGCATAAACTTGGTCTCTATTTCCTTGAGTTTAAAAGGTTGAGGGGTGATCTGATTGAGGTTTTTAAAATAATAAAGGTATTCGGTAGGGTAGATACAGAGAAACCATTTCCTGTGCTGAGGGAATCCGGAAGGGGACATAATCTTAAAATTAGAGCTAGGCCATTTAGGAAAAATCAGAAGCCAGTTTTTCACCCAAAGGGTAATGGATATCTGGAACACTCTGCCCCAAAAGTCTGTGGATGCTGGATCCATTTACATCTTCAAGATGGAGGTGGATAGATATTTGTTAGGTCAGGGTATTAAGGGATACAGGACAAACGCAGGTAATTGGACTTGAGGTACAGATATATAATAATCCTCACATTTGATAAAGCACTTTTCATGTCTTCTAGACGTCTCAAAGCACTTCACAGAATAGATTGTAAAGTGAATTGACCGTATATTTGTGGGCGAAACGTGGCAGCCAATTGCGCACAGCAGTGTCCCACAAACAGTCGTGGATTGAAAATGACCAATTTATTAGTTTGTTTTTTGGAGGGATTATTATTAGGCGTGTGGAGTAAGGAAACTTGCCCAAGGTTTCGCCCTGCCTGGAATTGAACCCAGGTCTCTCGCTTGCAAGGCGAGCGCTCTAACCACTGAGCTACAGGACTCCACCTGCAATCTTATAGAATGGCGGAACAGGCTTGAGGGGCTGAATGGCCTAATCCTGTTTCTATATTTCTACGCTCTTCTGTGTGTAGGGCACTCTGTAAATGCAAGATGTTATTTCATCCAAATTCCCATGCTTTTAGTATTACCTGCCTTGTTCTTTCTATGTCCCAGTGAGTATTGGAATCAACCTAGATGTCATTGCATTTCTCTTCATATTGGGCAATATTCTCCACACTGCCTTTACTTACCAGGATAATGTAGTTGCTAGAGGTGTCCTCTTTTGAATATGTATCCTTCCTTACTGAGGCTACAAGAAACTTCTGATGCAGATCTTCCCACCTTCGACTTTGAGCAACTGCATTTTTATTTCAATTGGGACTACACAAATTTTCTTAAACTTAAATTTCCCCCCTTTCATGACAGAAGACTGAATGCGCATATCACATTTTACCGCACACTAAGTTGTTTATCAAGAGAGGTAAATGGTGGGGTTGGCAATTAGCCAGAAGCAGATTTTGTAGGGATTATCAACCATCTACAAGTAGAAATCAAACCTGATAGAATGCCTTACAGTAGATCCTGATCTTTAGGCACATTATACACAAAAGCACCAGGTAAACATCGACTGGGTCCCAGGAGGATGGAACAGAAAATATAAGGGGGTGGATAGAAAAAATTGAGAAATTACATCACTGCTATATCCCTGTATAAATTATTTCCATAAAGAGTTTCATGCACTGAGGTAGGTTATTTTGATTCTACTGGCCTTTTGGCTACAGGTGCATAAGCAAGGAACAAGGGTGAAAAGGGTAGAAAGGCCAAGGTAAAGATTGGTTTGATGGTAGCTCATATCTGTTTGAAGTGCAACACGTAATAGAACAAATGTGGTCAAAGAGTACAAAATTGCTTTGCCAATTGTAAAATCTAAATAGCCTACATAACCTGGCATGAAAATAATTTACAGGAACATACTGATAGTGTAATGTGCCAATGTTCATTCATTTGGCTCAACGTGCACACATTTTTTTAATTGGAAAACTTTGGTTATCTTATTTCATCCAACTTTCAGCACATTCTCTAATTTTACTCAAGCAAACTCAGGAATAATGTCAGTCATATTCAGGTAATATTCCATGCAAAATATATTCATATTCACCCTTCCCAACCCCATGCCACCAATAATGCAACTGAGTATTAATAAACCACCAAATAGAATGGCAATTGTTTCCTACACCAAACTTTTTGCCTGTCTAATTAATATATGCCAGCTTAATCCGTTCTCCCTCTCAAAAAAAACATAGGTAGCAATATTATATGTTCTATTGGCAATCTGCGCATGCTTAGAATGATTTCTTAGCAATTAAGTAATAGATGTGGATCAATTCTTAATTTCAGTTTGGAGCCTATAAATTTCAGTAATTTAAACTGGGAAAGAATATATTGTAGGAAATGTGTCACGTTGGCATTCTAGGTGATGATTTATTAATAAATGAGGTGCATTATTGGAGTCCGGTGAATGTGAATATTACTATCTTTACTGTTATGGTCCGCTTGATATTTAAATAGGTGAAGCTGAAATCCAATCTTTATCTGTGATGGGCCTGTGTAAACTGCTTGAAACACAGACACCGTCAGAATAAAATCAAAAGCAATCTAACAGGAAACACTGAGTGTATTCTTCATGGGAGGGAGACATATTGTATTATTCCTAAATATATTCAGTTCGTCAAGCTATTGCTATTAAGAAACAGTTTATCAAGTGGCTGAAAATTGCAATCCAAATCTGCCTTTAACTACGGTCAAGTTTAGAAGTAAACTCTGCCTCTTCTTGAAAGCTTTTACTGCCATTCTTGGATTTTGCTTAGCAATAATAGCTTGGATACTTTTCCTCAATCTGGAGCTCGCAGTTGAGAGCTGCTTCAAGGGTTTCAGTTCAGTTACGCCAGTATCCTATACTTAGCTGTTCTGAAATGCCACATTTTACAATCAGAGACAAGTAGATTTCCAGGCCTAACCAATGTACCAAAATTGAGGGGTGGGGAAATGAGGTGTTCACACCTAAACTTGCTGATGATTAAAGACAAATTTGGATCGCAATTTTCAGTCAGTCGATATACCTGCAAACATTCTTCCCATATCACTACAAAACAAACACTAGAGCCCTACTGGATTGCCAGAAATTATATATGGACCACTTAAGACAAGTGAATATATACATATATTTAGAACTATATGAATATATTTAGAACGGAAAACAGCTTTCCCCCAATACATATATCAATATACCAATTGAGAAAAATAAAATGCACTTACCTCTATTGTGACTTTAGCCACTTTTCAAAAATGACTGCCTTTAATGCTGAGAATTGGTTAAACCTCAGCAATGTGTACCCATGCATAGCTCCGAATCTTAAGAATCAGATGTCGTAGTGAAGATTGGAATTCCATTTACTAACCTGTAGTAATATCTTTATTGCGATTATTTTTTATGGGAATCATCCTGAGATATAGTTGCATGAGTGAGGAATTTGAGTGTGGATTGTTTGAAAGATATTTGAAATGCTCCAGTGGTGCCCGATCTTCCTGTGTAGATGTATTGTGCAAAACAGAAATGTATTTACAAAATTAGACATTCATGTCATTCAATTTCTGTGGTCTTCCTATTATAAACTATCAAAACCGCTTTAATTGTGGAATGCAGTTAAAATGGTTGCAAGAAGATATTCACAAAACCCAATGCTAATACCGGTCTGTGGACATCCTCTCACACATTCTGATATATCAGAATGTATTGTGCCTTGGGACGTCTTCCCGATGTGAAAGGCACTATACAAATGTAATTTTGTTGTTGTTGTAATGTACAGCCACAGGTGAAATTGATGATGATTTTCGCTTCTCTTCTTTTATTGTGTGGTTTAAAATAAGCCAAATGGCAGGTTGTAATTGGGAAATTGAAATACTGTACAAGGGTCATTTTTTTTTTAGCACACTAATGTGTCCAACCAGCAGGTTTCAATACTTAAAACAAATCTGAGCAATATATGAACGTAGGATTATTTATAAATAATTATAATAATAATGGACAAGGGTGAGCTAATCAAAGAGAAGAGTCAGCAAGGATTTGTGAAGGGTAGGTCATATCTGACAAATCTAATTGAATTTTATGAAGAGTTCACTACCATGGTGGATAAGAGAGTGTCTATGGATGTTGTCTACATGGACTTTCAGAAGACATTTGATAAGGTTCCACACAAGAGGTTATTAGCAAAAATTAAAGCGCATGGAATCAGAGGTAACCTTGCGATGTGCCTTGATAATGGTTCGGGAAGCAGGAAACAGAAAGTAGGGCTAAAGGGAATGTTCTCTGATTGCTGGGACACGATAAGTGGTGGGGCATGACAAGTGGGCATGACAAGAGGACCTGGGTTTGATTCCCGGCATGGCGAAATGTTGGGCAAGTTTCCTTACTCCACAGGCATTTGTTCCCCAACTCCTCCCTCCATAGGCTGCAGATCATCCAGAACTCTGCAGCCCATGTCCTCTCCCGCACTAGGCTCTGTGACCCTATCACCCCCATCCTCGCCCGACTCCACTGGCTTCCCATCACACAGAGGATACAATTCAAGATCCTGGTCGTCACCTTCAAAGCCCTCCATGGTCTTGCTCCCCCCTACCGCTGCAATCTGCTAACCCCCTACCATCCTGCTCGCTCCCTCTGCTCTGGCCTGCTTCACCTTCGCTCGCCCCACACCTCAGGAAGGATATATTGAGTCTGGAGAGGGTGCAGTGCAGGTTCATCAGAATGATACCAATGCTTAAAAGGGTTAAATTATGAGGCTACGTTGCATAAACTTGGTCTGTATTCCCTTGAGTTTAGGAGGCTGAGGGGTGATCTGATTGTGGTTTTTAAAATAATAAAGGGATTCGATAGGGCAGTTACAGAGAAACTATTTCCTCTGGTAGGGGAATCCAGAACAAGGAGGAGTGGGGAGCGGGGCATGAGCTAGGCCATTTAGGAGTGAAAGCAGGAGGCAGTTTTTCACCTAAAGGGCACTGGAAATCTGGAACTCTCTCCCTCAAAAGGCTGTGGATGCTGGATCCATTCACATTTTCAAGACTGAGGTGGATAGACATTTGTTAGGTCCAGGTATTAAGACAAGGGGAGGTAATTGGACTATTAAAGAAGGAAAGCCAGAACAGTTTCATTAGGAAGATATTCCCACATTTTGTTTAAAAAAAGATGTTGCTTCAATTCAGTCATTTTCATTCCCATGGATCTGTCTCTCCACTCGAATCTTGCTCTTCTATTACATGTCAATCGATATTAACAATTCTTTTGTTGCACACTTATAACATTTCCCATTAAAATACATGTAACAAGACAACTACTGTTACAGGTAGTTGGTTTGTGAAAGGCCCCAATGTGGTTTACAAGTGCAATCTATGTGCATCCCAGAACATTTAGTGGTGTGTTTGACTTAGCATACACCATATTCTGGAGATAACTCAGCCTGGATGGTGTAACACTACTAATCCTGGCTCAGGCACCTTCAAATCACATCTAATTTGCTCTAAATGACCATGGATCAAAATATTAAAGCATTAAAATGTTTTATACCAACTGTCAGCAACTTCAGGCAGAATATGAAAATGCTGTTGTGGTAATGACAGAAACAGGTGCTTAGCTAGTGTCCGTTTCACTTATTTCAACATGTGGCTGCAGTGTGATGTGTACCCTAGAAGGATATGTCCACTTGGCTGTCAGTGTCAATATCTTAGAGATGATTACTCATTTTGGCAGACAGCTGAACAAATCATTTAAACTGAATCTGCCTGTACATTTGCAAGAATTAACGAGGTAGTCATCTTGACAAACAAACTCGAGACTAAAATCTTCATTTTATTACCCTAACATATTTACTGTGCCATACCAGACAGTAAATAAGCTAACATTTAACCAGGTACGATGTTGTCTGACATTGCATTCATTTTCTTGGTGAACTGGATAAATGATTGATTCCACAATATGACCATGAAATTATATAGTTTGTTTATAATTTTAAGTGCATTATCATGTTTTACTTATTATTTGCCTTATGTATTTTGGTCTCAACCCCAACTCCTACCCCACTGTAATGTAATGAAAAGGAGTTACTATATATGCTAGGTTGAGTAAACATTAACAGGTGACAACATGACCAGCTGTTTTATTCCTCCCATTGCTGTGAACACCATTAATGGAAACTCATGAGCCTTGTCAACCATCCGTGAAGTACAATAGTCCTCTTCCTTCTTGATCCATAATAGTGCCCTTCTTCCTCCCTGCAGTAAAAGTTGTGTTCCATTTCTGGTTGCTAAAAAGGCTGCGCGGCAGGATGCAAGTTTATTCCTGCAAGTCCACTCACTCACTGAGTTCTCTATCTTGGCCATGCAGCCACAGGGTGATTCAGATCGTAAACCAAGAGTTTTCGCATATTGAAAAATAATCAAACATGTTATGTAGCTCCCAGTGGTTGGCTTCAGCATTGAAAATTTTCTGCACAATTGTGTCAGTTTCAGATCAGGCAGTACGTAAAGACTAACCGACAGTGGGAATTGCCCAGATAAAAAAAATTACAAACCATGTTGTAAAAATATCTGTTACCAGCAGAGGGCAATACATTCTCAAAATGTCAGAATGATTGCATAGAATGTTTCAGTGAAATCTTAGACTAAGTTGCCATGAAGCATTACAGGTGTATTCAAGGTGGCAAGTCATTGCTTACCACAGATTTGTGATCTTCTAAAAAACCTTTCACTGCTAGAAAAGTGAAAATAAGATAGCGTGGTATTGGGTTACTTACGTCTTCAAAGTTGTTAAAACAGTAAGAACCATTTACCCATAATCTTCCTAAGCAATTCAATTTTGCTAAAGGTTATAAATCAGTCTTTTTTTAAGTTTTAAGACTGAGATTAAAGCAGAAAGTAAACAACAAGCAGGAACAATTGAGGTAGGAAAGACCGGAATAAGCATAGGAATTATAAAAGCCAGACATTTGTGGCACATCTTGCTGCAGCTACTCTTCTGAGGTTCCTCTGATGGCCATCGGAGATTTGGCAGCATTGGTATAAATCATGGCCTAACAATTCTTTTCTGTGGTTAAGGCATTACTTATCTGGCTGCAATATAGATGATTGGTAAAGAGAAAGAAGTTATGCAGTAATACATTTAATATTAAAACAAACTAGACACATTTGTTTCTTTCTGTCAGAATAAGGCACACAGATTTGCAGGGAAGGAGTAGTGGTTTTCCGATTTTCTTATCAGAATATGGAACGCGTAATTCATCTACACTTAAAGAAATTTGGGGATGGAAACCGTCGTTGCTTCAGGCAGTTTGGGAGTAAATTACTTGAAACTAGTTCATATACAATGAACCCCTTGATTGCTTAAACACGCAGCAAACAAAAAGATTAAAGAATAATGAAGGTGATTTAGCCTATTGAGAACTAATCCAAAGAAAGTATCAGTCTGTAGTTCAAGGTGAGATGACTGAAAAAATAACCTCTATAGATGACTATTAATGGTAGACAGAGATGAAGTGTCTGTTGCAAGTAATAATAAAGATGCTGTAAAGCTCAAATCATGTACCAACTGTGTTGAGAAATATGGAGGTTGGCTCTATGGGCTCAACGAGTTATAGAATTCACTGAAACTTGGGAGAAGTGAAATGGAATTATCAGTCTAACAAATGTAAACATTCATCTGATATAAAACTAGCTTTTCAATGAGCAATGCCAGCTACAAAACAGGAAGATAATTCTGAACTGAGGGGTATAGCTCCAGTTGATGAAACATTCCTTACCATCTTCCTTTGCAATTTCACAACTAATTTTAATCAACTGATTAAACGGTATAGAAAATGTTTTCATAAGTAACAAAAAACAGTTATGTAAGCAGAAAAACAACAAAGTGATGCTATAAACAAAGATAATTAAGCATGTATCCAGTACAACTGCCAAACATAAACTGATAACTAATCACTGTAAGGGAAAAGGGCTCAAGTTATCTGGAACAGGGAGTTAGGTTTATGTATAAAGGTGTCGGGATATTGACAACATGATAATTTATAAGTGGTAGTGACAAATTAAGCCAGGGTCAAGTTATCAGGAGTTTATTGCAACTGGAATATTCACCGATAAAAGGTCTCACCTGGAGAGGAAACCATTAAGAAGGGGAGAGGCGGGCAAACCCAAACCCCATCAAGGAGTGTGGGTGTGTGTGTGTATAAGTAAGTTTCCCCTAATCTCTGATTAAAGCTCAGAGATCTCTCTGGGCAGATCAAATCATTTGCTCAAGGTGACGAAGTTTTCAAACATAGACATCTCAAAGAAATGCATATGCGATCAATACATCCATGTCTGTTGGTTCATACTGCAAAGACAGTCTTGAACTAGTTAAAACTTTAATTTTTTTATTGCTTTCAAGAATTTTACATAGATTTTTCATATTTAAAATGCTACATTTTGCTCATATCATATTTCCAGGAGATTAATTTGTTTATTTGCTGCCATATTTTAAACTTGCTTTTGAGCACTGCATTATTGGGAGACTAATGGCTGATTATGGTTCAAGCAGAATTCAGTCAAGAGTGGTCCCTCCTAAAATACTTTAGAACGATTTTGTTCCTTATTCTTCTCCCTTGTCTCACCTGTCAGGACAATTCTCAGCATTGCATTGAGTTACTGAAACTCAGAAGAAACTCAGAATGTTTAGCTTTGCTGCAGTTCTGGATGGCAACAATACACTATTTATTCTAATGGTCCCAAACGCATTTACTTATAGGTTATCAGAGAAGATTGCTAATAGGTGAGACTTGATCAGGATTAAAACAGCTGTGTACTTTCCAGCACTGATCAGGCAAGAGGTCAAATTTGTGTGGGGTGTGGACTGTTTAGTATATACTAATTAGCTCTATGTACATTACAACAACTTGTATTTATATAGTGCCCTTCACCCGGGTAGCATCTCAGAATACTTA
This sequence comes from Callorhinchus milii, assembly GCF_018977255.1. Taxonomy (NCBI): domain Eukaryota; kingdom Metazoa; phylum Chordata; class Chondrichthyes; order Chimaeriformes; family Callorhinchidae; genus Callorhinchus; species Callorhinchus milii. The sequence continues at coordinate 52,366,862 of NW_024704744.1, forward strand.
ATAGTGGAATAGTTTGACGCTGACTTTAGAGTTCCATGAATCTGCTTTCACATTAAAGGATGATGACGTAACCCACTTAGTCTCTTAAATGATAGGTGAAAGTCAAACTGTAGTAATTTATCATTTAATGGATGGGAAGGGACAGAGAATAACCAGTCCTCAATATAATGCAACGTTAAATGGCACACTTTGCTCTTCTTGGCTAGACAGCATTGTGGAAATGAATAGACTCCTGACTTCAACAATTTGTGATCTTTCAAGGAATGAAACCCAATTTTGCAGGTACATTAACATGCAATTTTCCCCCCACCACTCAAATATGCAATTTTTGTCCTTAGTTAGGTCAACAAAAATACCATAGTGTTGCCCAGCTGCGTAGAATGAATATGCAAAAGTTAGGACGTTCCAAGAATAATAATAATAATAATCCTTGAATTTGATATAGCGCTTTTCACGTCGGGAGGACATCCCAAAGCGCTTCACAGAACACACTGTAAAGTGAATTGACTGTATATTTTTGGGCAAACGCGGCAGCCAATTGCGCACAGCAATGTCCCACAAACAGTCGTAGATTGAAAATGACCAATTTATTATTGTTTTTGGAGGGATTATTATTAGGCGTGTGGAGTAAGGAAACTTGCCCAAGGTTTCGCCCTCTGCCTGGAATTGAACTCAGGTCTCTCGCTTGTAAAGCGAGTGCTCTAACCACTGAGCTACAGGACTCCATAGAATATATTGTGCTCTGTTACTTTTAATAAAACAATTTCCGAGACTGAACTGGGCCAACCAAATGCACAGTATCCAAAGGCTGTGTAGAGTTGACCAGACTGTTTGAATCATCAGTAAGATTCAAATGTAATTGTGTCCCTTAACCCTGTAAAACTCTAATGAGCAGGGTAGTCCTGGCTAAACAACTTGCATGAACACTGGATAATTGGACTCAATTACTTAAAACAAATTTGATTTGTTCCTATTGTGCTATGCAAATGCACTGAGGCAGTCCTCAAGGACAATGTTCATGCCCATTACTTCAGCTAAATTCGCAGAAGTTCGAATAACCTATTTAGGTGAAAAGATAAAAGCATTTTCCATTGAAAAAGAGTAATAAGTTGTCAAGAATCCCACTCTCTAACCTTTGCATAGAAATTGAGCATAGTCAACACAACCAACACTACACAACATTCAATATTGTGGACCTGTGGATTTGTGTTAACGAATGGTGATAAAATATGATGTATAGTAGGAAACAACTTTACACAAAGAAAATAGAAACCTACTCAAATCTTTATTAAATAACGACTATGTGTTGAATTATGGAAAAGCATTAATTGCTCACGATAGATTTACGTACCTAACGGGATCTTCAAATTCAAAGCATCTTTGATAACAGAAGAACAAACTCAGACAGATTAACCAGTCATATCTAAATAAATCATATCTACAATAAATCATAGTTTAAATGAATTTACAGTTCATGTGCATAAATCTGCCAACAGATAGCAGGCTGGCTAAGTTGATGGCACTCTCCCCTCGGAGTCAGAAGGTTGTCGGTTCGTGTCAGAACTCTGCAATCATAGACAGTCCAATACAGTGTTGTGGGAGAGTTGCATTGTTATGAGGTGCTGTCTTTTAGATGAGATGTTAAACTAAGATCCCTGCTACTGTTAAATTGGTTATTAAAGATCCAATAATAATAATAATCCTTGCAGTTGATATAGCGCCTTATCGTGCCTTCTTGACGCCTCAAAGCGCTTCACGGAATATACTGTGGCACAATTCAAAAATAGAAGAGTTTCTTCTGGTGTCTAGACCAACAATTGCCCAGATAGGATTGGTTATTCACTTTATGGAACACTCCTCTGTGCAAATTGGCTTCCTTGATGGTAGTGTTGCACGGACAATGTTAAAGAAAGGCAGATTAACTACTTGGAGGTGTCAATATACTGCGTACCCACTGGCTGTCTTTACTTCTTAATCTGAAATATATATAATTAGCTGGAATTTTTCAAAATTATTTTACCATAAAATGTATTGTTGTATATGTTGCTTTTCCTAGGAAAATAACTGATACTGGAAGTAACTTTTTGTTAAAAAAAAGGTGGGAAAGTTAATGACTGGAACCAGTTGGCAGGAAGGGTTGGTTGAAGCCGGGACACTGGACTCATTTAAAAAAAAGCTTGATGCCATGATTAAAGACCATAGGGTGAATATGTTGGAAGGATAAAATCATCCAATATTTTGATATTCACACATTTTACAAGAGCATTGAATCTGTGAAACTGCAATAGCAATGTCGGAACCACTCTTTTTGGAATCAAGTACATTTGAAATTCTTCAAAGGGAGGAAGATCTTTTGATTGTAGTCAAATCTTTGAAGAAATAATAGGCACAAGATTGTCTATATATTGGAGTCAATTATAATCATCTGAAATCAGATCAAACTCAAAGATACAGAGTACTAAACCTCATCCTGATTATTGTTGTTAAATTATGACCCCGTTTTACAACCCTGTTTTTTTTAAAATCAGGCGGGTGTCTGTCATTTGCAGAGATCCATTACCAGGCAAAAGGGTATCCAAACCAGAGTTCCACGCATGCCACCCACATATGTTCAAAAGGCAGCTCTAACCCACACAATTGGTAAGCTGTTTAAGACTATCTCACTATTGTGCAGTCTATTCCAATATTGGACTCAATCACTATATTCCTCTTGAAAGGGATGGAGTCGCATGCTGCACACCTCTGTGGACAAGGCCAAGGCAAACAGAACATCTGAAATTTATTTCCAATATCAAAAGTGCCATTGAACTATAAAACCCAATTAGTTATGACACTATCTAATTAGCACAATTAGTTTTACTAGCACTAATACTAAGCACAAGAAAGTTAATCTTCAAATGCTCTTGATTCTCATGGTATAGGGTCATATATTATTAAAAGATAATCTGAAGATTAAATGTACCCCAGCTCATCAATTTCAATTATTCCAGTTAGAAGGTTGTTTAACCACGTGGAAACCAGCAAATACTATACTGATCACAATAATTAAATAATCTGAAATTCAGACTCCAGTATCACCAGTAGCCATAAATTCATGACCTGGGTCAATAGAAAAGTGCGGAAATATTTGTCAAAAATTGCAGGGAAATTTTTGACAAATTTTGGGGAGTTGGTTGGTGCTATTAAGGTACATTTTACCGCCAACCTACATTTTTTCACATTAATGCTAAATACTAAACATGAGTGAATAACACATTAGATTGATGAAAAAAAAACATATTAATAGCTTTTTTAACAAAAACTTGGTGGCCCATTTTTTTGGAGGGGAAAGGAGGTGACACCAACAGGGTTACAGGAGCTCACCATCTCTCGGGGCCCAGCATCACACACACAGAGACCCAGAGAGAGACACGCACACATACTCACAGACACAGAGAGACACAGACAGAGGAGCCTCTGATTAAAGCCCATTTCCCACCTCCACCGCCCCACCCACAGTGACGTCAGGTAAACAGGGCGAGCTCCGTGGCCAGAAACTGCATTTTTAGCGGATTTGTAGCAGGGGAGGGCCCGCCTGGCGGGGGAGGGCGTGTGTAGCAGATTCTGTGGACAAAGTGCGGACACACTTTTCTATTGGCCCAGGCCATGATTAGTTCAAAAGCACATGCCTGTCATAGTGAATGAAAGACTAGCTCATTCACAACAACTAGTTATGGTAGTTGCTGATACATCTTCAAGGCAAATTAAAAAATTGACATGCCGTCAATCACATGGTCCACAAATGAAGCAGTTCTATCAGCCATGAGAAAGCAGTTATGCAGAACAGTAATGCCAGCAGCTCCAGATAAATATTTAGGAAAAGAATATATTTGTCATTAGAGTAATAAAATATCACTATATCAATTGCAATGATTACTATTATTACGAAACATACCCCACCGAATATGACTGATGAGCAAGTTTAGCATTCCCCTCCCTTCCAAGAATGCACCTACACCATTTTAGCCAGATCATCCCTCAGTAATAAGCTCAATAATAATCATGTCTTAAGAGTTCAAAATCAATCCGTATTATAACTGTTAAAGCTGATTTTACTTTTGGAACACTGTAGATTAGGTACTTTGAACAAGATGGCACTGCTGATGCCAAGAATAAACTGCAGTAGCTGTTCCTGATTCGACACACAAGAATTCATCAAAATCTAATAATAATCTTGATTTCTGGTACTCAGTTAACTGATAACATCTTGGAGCTGGTCTGCTGGCAAAGAAATGCTTCTTTTCTTATACTGTCCTGCCTCTATAGAGAATGAATTCCAGAAGGCAGAGAAAACAGATAAGCAAAAGTAAAAAGGTTAAAAATATAGAATACTCAATTATCTAGGTACAAAACAAGTTCAAATAATTAATAGTAAAGATAACTGGAAAGAGACTGGGGGAAAAAGGAAGACAGGCAAAGGAGAAGTTCATTCACTTTAATTTTTTTATTTACAATTCTCTTTGGTGTTGATTTTAGTGGAGCATAATATTGCAGTAATTAGGCTATTCAGATACCAGACGTATCTTTATTAATGTCAGGGACTTACATTGTTAATGGACAGTCTTGGGAGTCTGGAATTTCTAGGACCTAGCTATTGCTACCAGTGGGAATGTACCACAAAATATAGCCAGCCTGACATCCATTTGGTTTCCTTTCACAAACTTCGTGCCTAATCCGAATCACAGGTATTACCAATCGAAGTGGATCACATCCATGATGATATTCCTGATGTCACGTACTGATTTCTAATTATTAGAATGGAAACGTTTCCTGTTAAGGCAGATGCATTCTTGAACTCTTCATGGATAGGTAGGTACATATACCATATATTCATCGGAGAAACAATGAGACAATCTTGCCATTTCTATCGCTGCTCCAAAGATGTTGGAAGGGCAGAGGCATCTTCAGAAAGAAAATGGTAACTTGAGAAAAAATTTGGTGCACTGGCAACTAGCAACCAGACAATCAATCGAGCAGAAAGCTGGCAGAAAGAGTGAGAATCCTCCAGAAACCTCAGCACTAATCATTCATTCTGGGAATTTAAAACAGTAACAGTTGTTTTAAAACTTATTTCCATCTAGTGATGGAAATTATTGTAGGCTCATTTGTCAAGCTGACGAGAAAATCAATCTCTTGCTTCTGGACTGAGTACGGTCCAAACAATTTAGTAACAGCTCTGAATGAAGTTGGCATACTTTCTGCCAAGTTTATCCTCTACAACATCTGAGCGATATCATGATTCTCAAAGAACCATCTTCAAAATTGTGACTGGAGCCTACCAGAAGCTTTGCTGGTGTTTAAGCCAGACTTCCCAATTTATGCCAGGAACACAAGAGCTGATGTAACTGCACTTCAACATTACGATCATTCAAAACAGTCGACACGTACTGCCAATAGCAAAGCTTCACACATCACCTCCTATCTCCCAAACAGTGTTGGTACCTTGACCATGGTCCCTTGCGTTCAAAAATGCAGATTTTAGATATTAATTATGTACTTTCCAACGTTATTAGAGCACTCGCAGGCTATGGGAAGGCTTTGGTATGCTAGTTGGTACTCCATAAAGATTTCTCCAGGGATTTTCCGTGCTCTAAGCAACAACTAAAATTTTGTGAGTATCTGTCCTTGTTATAGTTGTCGCTGGCGGTACCCAGTTGTTATTCCACCTAATATAAACACACAGGAAAAAAATAATCACTTGTCAAATGTTTACTTACGTTTACTTTGAAAGCTCTACCTCTATCAACTGTGCAGGTCAGATAAATGAATAAAATTAATGGCACTGACATCTGTAATTCCAGAAATACTACTCTTCACAAGAGAGTCCCCGTACTACTGATACCCATCCAGCTTTACAAAATCAACCAACGCAATTAAATCATTTAAAACATGTGCTGATATTTGCTCCACTGCAATGCTTGATGCAACTCTTCTTGAGCTGGATTTGAACTTGGTCCCAAAGATGCACTGCAGTGGAGTAAAGCACAATACTGAAATATCTGACTGTTAACATAAAGCGTTCAGGAATATAATCACAATCTGCATTGAAATAACTTACAATACAATATTATATTTGTATAGCGCCTTTCACATCGGGAGGACCTCCCAAGGCACTGGGATGCATGTACTTGTTATGCATATACAAAAGGCAATGACACATACATCCAAGAAAGCATTACATACATAGATTAATAGTACATAACATTCTGCATCGAATGACATTGCATTTTGTTTCAAATTTTGTCTCTGGTTAGTGCAATGGGTTGCAAATAATGCTCTTTCACCTTTTTAATACAATCCTACCCAACCCATCCCACCCCAAACTTACATCCTGTAAGTGTAAGTCTCTCGCATTGTACTGCAAGATTCTCAATGAAGTGAATTTAGGCAATCTCCACCAATGCATCTAGCTAATCATACAAATCTGCCCATAACTTTTTTTAATATTAAATTGTCAGTGCATCAGAAAAACAATAAAAATTGTTGGTGTTGAAAATGGAAACACGACGCTAATGTAGGAGGGAGTATTCAATGCCTCAATGAGTGATAATGTACACAATTCTCTTGCACCTATGACCACTTTTTTAAAATTTGAATCAAATCAATTTTGTGAATCATATGTAGAATTCAGACAAATGCTACTTATTTTGCAATATTTTCTAAATAATTACTGTTGCAAATAACATAATACATTATTGTCATATACATGTCACATGTATTGGCACATACATGTATACATGTTCACAAACTTTGACATGAGCTCTGCAAGTCTAAAAAATTCATCTGGTTCTTTGCATGAGGCACTAGAGTAACCGCACAACAAAATTAACATCAGAGAAATAAAGTTAAATAATCTTTGCCTCCCTTTTACAGACAATGAGCCTCCCCCAGCATTCCCTCCTTCTAAGCTACACCTCGAAACGTACCTCTTTAACCGTACTTTCGGTCATTTTTCCATTACTCCACAAACCCCCCTCAAATCCCACCCCAGCCCCGGTACCCATCCAGCGCGGTGAATGCACTTTAGGACGTCCTCCTGACATGAAAGTTGCTGTACAAGTATAAACTGAATATCGTATTTACTCGAGGTATCAATTGCAATTGTACATTGAGATCGAGAGCTATTTTCATATTTATATCAGGAGTGGGGGGACGGGGGAGAAAGAGAGAAACTGGAGGCGTAATTGGAATTCCCATTTTGTCAAAAAAGAATAATATTGCAAGTATAAAATGAGAGAAGACGGGTTCCCATTCTTCTATCAGCTCTTCCAGCCAGTTCTTTGCTCCAATACAGATCGGGCAATGTGATATAACTAAACAGTTAAATGTCTGCAACTGAAAAGAGTTTAAACCTTTCCAAGCAGGACTAAGTGGCCGACATTACAATCAATCTATGTGGACAGATATTGGATTGGTCTTCTCAGTGCAGTTAATACACAGTTTTTGCCCCGTTTCTCTACATATCTGCTCATAGTGATTTTATTTTGCCATTTATAATTTCCACCTCTGTTGGGTGCGCTGATCAGCAAACGTAACAATATCACATTGGGCAAAATCTATCAGGCTGCGGAGGAGATAAGCAGACCTAAGCAAGCACTCTTGAGGTGTTGTGAAAACAACACATGTCATTTATCATGAAACAATATTTGTAGCTACTGATAAAAGGATTGTGTATTTATTTGAGGAGCTCAGCATCTATCACATGGCTTCTCAATGAGGCCAGGTTTAGGGAATTTGAGCACCTTTAGATTGTCTGTCAGACATCAAGTCCTGGATGAGAGCTAACTTTCTTCAGCTGAACGTCAACTGAGGTTCTCCTGATTGGCTCCCATCAGCACCTCCACACCTCAGGGGCTGACAGCATCACCATCCATGGTTGCACACTCCGCCTTCCTAAGCCAGTCCAGAACCTTGGCATCTTTTTTACCCTCAACTATCCTTTCTACCCCATATCTGTGCCATAACCCACTCTGCCTTCCCCCACCTCCCCAACATCGCCATTGGTGGGCAAGCCTTCAGCCACTCTGCCCCCACCCTTTGGAACTCCACTCCACAATCCCTCCGTCCTCGCCCTCCCTTGCTTCCTTCAAGACCCATCTCAAGACCCTCCTCTTTGACCATGCCTTTGATCACAAGTTCAACAACTTCACCAGCAATGTTATTTGTTACATGTGATTCTATCCATATTAAGGGTTGAGTTTGATGTTTGAATCACATTTAACCATGGAACAGACTGAAAAATCACAAAATTTGAAAAGGATTTGGTCATTTTTGAGACAATGAGAGGTATTTTTTGCTTTCCAATACCTCATCTGGATGGGCCCAATACTGTTTGAAAAAAGGTGAGAACATATGAAAAAAATCATTTCCAGAGTCTAAGATTCACCTTATGGCTGAACATTGGAAGGAATATAGAAGGAAAATTAGAAAATATATTTAAGTCTCGGAATATAAAAAGAGCTATTCTTCTGATATGGATGGTACATCTACCAGGATATGATCACCATCATGGGAACACCATATGCTTCTTGTAATAGATGTCAATACCAATATGCTAAAAACATATTTTACACTGTCCTGTCTAAATTCCTGATGCTGCAGTTCTGGTATTAAGATCAAATTGTCAAATCAGAATTTTTGAAGTTTTAAATACCCCTCATATTTTGATAGAATAAAATAGGAGCTTTGACATGATACCAGTCAGTAATCTATAACTATTATCTGAACCACATAAACCCACTTCCTTTGAATTTGAAAGTATACTGTCACTTGTAATAATGTACGGAAGGTGGGTATTCTGGAAGGATGGAACCAAACAAGCTGTAGGGTACTTAGTCCAAACCAATGAACATTGTGGCATGGCTGCCTCCTTCCCTCTAGTCCTTAGTTATAGTAAGTAACTTAAATTCCATTCAGCTTTTTTTTAAGCAAATATCTCAGTGTGTCTTATGAACAAAATTGTTTTGTTAATAACGAAATTCCTGGCTATCCTGTAAAGCACTTTGTGACTTGATAAAGCGCTATATCAAATGGAAGTATGATTATAAATTCAAGTTTGACCTTATGCACTTTTTTAAAAAAAAATGCAGTTCATGTATTGAGTTTTCCATTGAACTTGAATGCTGCTACATAAGCGCATTCAGTCTACTTTGATGGAAACATTATTGTGATTTTAAAAAGAGTTTTTTTTAAAAAATACAGAAAATGCACCGAATGAAAAGCCAAATTAACCACTTCACATTACAGCTTTGCTTAAACATGGGTGCCTGGGTAAAAATAAAGAAAATACAGAAACCTTAGGTAAAGCCTGTTGCATTTGTTGGACGTTTCTTACAATCTGCAGACTTCATTGACAATGCAGGCGGGGGCATTTTTTAAGAATAAAAAGGAACCCAAATGAAAAGCCAAAAAATTACTTGTACCTTTAGTGGAAGAAGAAATAATAATAATCCTTGCATTTGATATCTCGCCTTATCACGTGGTTGAGATGTCACAAAGTGCATCACAGAAATAAAGGGACAGAGAGAGAAGAGAGCACAATAATAATAAGTCATAAGAACGAACATAAGAATTTGCTAGGGAAACAAGACCAAGGTCCACCTACTATCCTGACAGCCGCTTGACATGTCGCGTCCCAACCTATACGCTGCATCCCGAGATATTATTTTCTGGCCGAAATCCATCTAATTTGTTCTTGAAAACGAATGACCTGTCCCGCTTCCACTTTCTGTCTCCCTGAACTAGCCGATGGCATCGGTAAGACCGGGGTGTGGTGTGGTTTCTCTTTGACCGTGTCTTCAGCTCCCCTCTCGACTCTCTACCCCCTCCTTGCTCCCTCCCTTCCCTCCCTCACCCTGACCATTTCCCCCTCCTCGCTCCCTCCCTTCCCTCCCCTCACCCTGACCATTTCCCCCCCAATGCTCGGGTCCCGACCCAACTGTCCAGCGCCTTGGGACGTCCTCCCGACGTGAAAGGCGCTCAATAAATGCAATCTTGTTGTTGTTGTTGGTGTGTGGTGTGGTGTTTGGCGATTTCATTGACAAGGGAGTGAGCGGGGAGTGAGCGGGCGGGGAGTGAGCAGGGGGGTGCAGGGAGTGAGCAGGGGGGGTGCAGGGAGTGAGCAGGGGGGGGCAGGGAGTGTGCAGGGGGGGTGCAGGGAGTGTGCAGGGGGGTGAGCGGGG